>NC_088980.1:97180273-97412773 GCF_963932015.1 Anas acuta | reverse complement strand
TTACAATGAGACCATTTTAGAGATCTGTGAAAGAGCTAAATTTGACACTTGATTCACCCTATTCTAGGATTTTAAACTGTGATGTAAATTAGTCAGAAACCAGTCTTTCTTCCATTTTCTCTTTTCAAAATGTAATACAGTTAAATGACAGAGATTAATTACTAAAGTAATTACTGTTGGAAAGCAAAAGGACAGTTGTATGAGACAGTCTCTCTCATGATGACCAAGTCTTTCTTGACAATTATGCTTAATTCCAACAATGATTATTCTGTGTGGCAAAATCTATCAGCACAAGGGCACACAAGCATTGATGCATTCTCACTCACTAGGAAATATGAGAATGAGGTAATTATATTTGACTGAGACTCAGACATTTTCATTCCCAGGGGCATCTCTTGGACCTTTTTTTGGAGGGATACATATAATCTCCTCCCTTCCTTGTACTGAGTACCCCATTTATTCCACTTCTGCTGCTACTTTAGTTAGAATTGAATAAAATTAGTCCTGTCTTGTAAAGGCTACAACTCTTCTCTGTCTAGCACTTAGGCACATACCACACACGTGCACACACACACATGCACATGTGAAAATTCCTGTCTCCATTTCTTGGTGTTTGTGTGAGTATGAGACTCAGCTGCATTGTTTCTAGCCAAAATAAGGAGGCTGTGTTTTCAAATTCCTGAAGATCTTCTATTCACTAAACAAAGCAAACAATTCAAACAATTACTTGGATAAGAAGGCTGAGAAATTACTTAAGTAATTGCTGATTGATGCAACTTTTTCATGGTACCCAAGTACATAAACTCACTGTAAACAACACTGCGGCTACTACTAAGGACAAGACATTGTACAACATTCATATGGTTGATGATATCTCTTTCAAATAGCTCGGCTAAAATTTGCCGAATGGTCTCTTCCGTGTAAAAAACGAACAGCCGCCATCTCATTAGTCAGTGCTGAAATCCTTTACGCACAGTACTAGATGCCACCAATATGTCACCAGAGGCAGAGGATGTTATAGTCTTAAAACGAACAGTTCATTCTAAGTACTGATAGAAGGAAAATGAATGTACCCTGCTATGCTTTCCTTTATTTCTCTGAGTTTCTGTCCTAACCAGACACAGCTGCACTTTAATAATCTTTGAAGTATACTGGGAAAAGCTTTTCTACATGAGAGTGTGTGTACCTAATTGTGTGTGTGTGTGTGTATGTGTGTAAGAGAGAGAGAGAGAGAGAGAGAGAGAGAGAGAAGAGGCTTCAGGCTCTAGTGCTTCCTTCCAGGTGTCTTCGTCTGCATGATTTCATCTGTGAACCATAATCAACTTCCTTAATGAAATACGTAATTAACATATTATAATTGTGGTAAAGATGATTTTGACAGAAATCATTTTCCATATCTAATACTATGCTAATTTAATCTGTTCCTCACTCCCCGACATGACCTTTAGTGATTAAGTTTCATGGCAGAATTGTTTTTTTTTTTTTCTTTTTTTCTTTTTTTTTTTTGTGATGGATTGATTTATCCACAGCAGTTGATATTCCTCTGCCTCCATGGCTGTCATTTTTTTCAGTGCCTCTGATACGAAAGAAGAACACAGTGATGAGTGGACATATGGAAGAAAGAAGTGAGGGCCCACTATGGGGTTTAGTTCTGTGTGGGGTCCTGCGATTGATTATGGGAAGATTCAAGGCAGGAGGTGATTAGCTTGGCTACTGACACAAGAAACTTCTCCCTCCAGTAAAAATGTCTTTAAGTACTTCTCAGCAGAGAAAAAGATATGGCTTGGTAGGTGAAAAAGAACAAAGATACAGTGCTTATATATAACTAGGGTATTTATAGCAATTTAAATGTGGACTCTCCACTTTGAGGCATAATCTCTAGAAAGTATTTTAAAATGGAAGTCATGTCAGTGACATACTGTGGAGAAGGTTTTGGTACCACATTGCTGCCTCATGTCAAGGAAGCAATTTCCTAGTTGGCTCCCGAGAGCCAAGACTGAGTGGGTGCTGGAGAAGCAAGTGAGTTTATCAGGCCAAGGTAGAAAGATGATTCTGGACAGTATTAGACTCCCAGTTTGCTTCCCTTCTGTGCAGATGGAATTCAATGATCTTTAAGGTCCCTTCCAACCCAAACCATTCCATGATTCTATGATTTGTTTCTGATGACAGCAGACAGAAAATAAAGAGGACCTTAGTCAGTTGTGGGCATCCTCCAATTTTTTTTCTATAGGAGGGAAATGAGAGCTTTTCATTGTGTCAGTCATTGAGTCAGTGAACTACCTCAATCCCTGTGAAAAATCTGGGATCCATTTGTTTTGAGATATGGAGGCTATTTATTTTTATAGGAAGGATGCAGACTGTGGATGATAATACAGAATGTAAAGCTGGAATACGTATTTTCATGCCACTGCTGCATTATTCCTCAGAATCCATGTACTGTTTTTGGGCCAGCCTGCTTTGTAACTATTACAGGCATTTTTCTGAAATATTCCTATTGCCAAGAAGTCTTTACCATCTTAAATTATTATTTTTCTTCCAGGTGCTAATATTACTTTCAACAATTAGTAGATTGTTGTCATGATAACCTCCGTTCCATTTCTATTTACTCATGTATTAGCCAAGCTTTTTTATTCTTTGCCGTTACATTTCTCTAAATGAACTCCATCCATGGTGCAGGATCATTCTGATAATGTCAGAGCTGAGAACGCTGATTTAAGTAAGGTTTGCATTTGTGCACACAAAATGCCCCACACAGAGGCTAGCCAAAATCACACTCATACTTTTTCACTGCAATATCCCACCACAAATAGTTGTCCATCATCACTTATGTGCATACCTTTTGGCATTATCATGTCTCACTTTTCACTTTTCATATTTATTCTTCAACTTGTGTATCTGTTTTATTCTTGAGGTTATCTCCCGTACTTTTATTTTATTTTATGTACAATTTTATTTTATGTACAATTTTATTTTATTTTATGTACAATTATTTGGGCATGATTTTCAAATTGATCTCATTTGCCTAATCCTGCAGGTTTTGTTGTTGCTGTTTTTTGTTGTTGTTGTTTTTGTTTTTTTGGTGGTGGTTTTGTTTTGTGTTTTTTTGTTGTTGTTGTTTGTTTGTTTGTTTTGTTTTGTTTTTAATCCAATCCTAATTTCTAACAGTTGTCCAGCTACATTACAAATTATAGCATGATCTGTGCATGATCAGTATTCTGTAACCTAATTAGATCTGTTCAATTATACGGAATGAAAAAGAAATCGAACAGTTGATGAATATGATAATGTTTATCTTAATGCAGCATTATTTGAGCAATAGATAGCTAGTCAAGTCTTGGAAAAGATTCTATAAAGTAAATTTTGTTATATAATCATATGCATGTGATTTTTTTACTAGAGCTCGGAATATTTAGCTTTAAAAGAACAACAGGAAGAGTGACAAGGCAAAGGGAAGAGTGACAAGGCAAATCAAAGACTTCTGTACCTGGAAAGATAGACTAGGACTGTTCAACCCATAAAAGAGATGAGGCAGAAGGATCTGATAAAGCTCTATAAAATCATGGGTGGCATGTGAAAGGTGCACAGAAAGCAATTTGATGTTTCTGACAATACAGGAACTAGAGAGCAGCAAATAAAATGAGTAGGTATGGGGTTTAGACAAACAAAGGTATGTGTGTGGTGGATAAACTCATAAGCACAAGTCATTCTGTTTGCTGCTTATGTTCAGATAGGATCCCAATGTGACTAGAAAAATAAATAAATATTTTTATACTCTTAGATATGAAGACACAGATTCTGGTTAAGATGGACAGATTTCAGAAAAGCAGGGGTGATATTAACATATTTTTTCCTCTTTCTTATATGTTTTACCTATTGATGGGAGATTATCCTGGTTTCCAATGTTACGATTTTATTCCACATCTTCTACTATTTTAGAGTGAAGAAAGGTTGGAAAACCCTTCCAGATTTGGGGAGTATCATAATTTTTTAATTGTTATATACACTGAGTTATCAATGAACAAATTTCTAAATGAAGAAGAACATGTGGATTAGCAACTCTCACTGCTTGTTTTACATCTGGGTTGTGGCCCTTAAAATTTTCATGTGACCTGAGACTGAGGTTTGTGAGGTGAAGGTTTAGTCCTTCGTTACTGCAGTATCCCATCTCCATTCATCTGGCAGAGCACAAGTACAGCAACAGCCTGACAGTGCAGCAGATCAAGTGTGAGCTACATTTGGCATATCTGTGTACAGGAGCTTGTATCTCAGCTACCTGTACAATGCTCCCTACCGTAATTAGTGCATTTAAGGCTCTTTCTTTCATTAGCAGAGAAGTCACATTTATACTTCAGGAAGGGAACACACTATTTCCATTAACCTAGACTAAAATCATGATATTAAACTAAATACCTTAACATAAATATTTCCCCTGCAATAGTTTACACAAAAATCATGGTAGAGAAAAGTGGCATATGATCTTTGTTTGCATTTGGCAGTTCAGTATTAACACATCAAAGAAGCTGAGACTTACAGTTTGGGGCCTGGTCCTCAACTGGTGAACATTAACATTTGTTTTCACTCTGTTTTACACAAGTAGATGACCAGTCCCAGGTTAACAGTACAAAAAAAATATAAATAAATAAAAAAAAAAAATCCAATTTTATAGACTACATTCAAGAGTATAAAATAAAAAGGAAAAGCTATTTGAAATTATTGTTGATGTGATTCAGCACTGTGACCCTCAAAGGCTCTTTGTTCTTTCTCTTTAAATATAAAATTGCCAGCTTTTAATTAACTTAGTACCATTTCACGGGGTTTGTTTTAATATAAATTTGTAAAGCTGGTAAAAGTCATTTCTGCTGAAGCTGAATGTAGGCATATATTGCAACAGAAGCACAGTGTCTTTTCTGTTCTCAGCTAGCTAGTTTTAGGTGGTGTACCTACATTACTCTGTTTTATACATATGCTGAGCTTTGCTAGGTGAAGCTATTTTCTTTAATTCCAAAATAACATTTTTATTTTTTTTTCAGGGAAGGAAAATTAATTTTGCTGGAGACTACAGTTATGTAGCTCACAGCAGATAAAGACCTGAAGGGTAGGGGAAAGCTAGTCTACTGGTAGCTTGTGAATATACATATCTTGTATCATTTCCAGCTCTGGTTTCCCTAGGGAAGTTTCTGTATGTGTTTTGCCCCTTTGTGTACTAGCACTTCTTCCCACAGTGCAATTTTCAACATATTCATATATTGCCTTGAACATCTTTGGATCACTTGGCAGGTCCCCAGATGTTCATGTGAGCTGAGAAAGTCATAGACACTTCAGTCGAGATTCTTCATAGACTTGAGCTGCAAGGCAATTTGTACATTTGGCATCCCATGGTGTCCATCCAATAACTCAGCCCTAGCCAAGAAAATTAAATCTAAAATCAGTAAAATGGAACTGTGTTAGATATATGAGCTGTGTGTCGTGATTTTTCTGCCTTGAAAAGGCACTGTGGTGAGTCACTAGACTTACACGGTGTCTTTAAGTGGCCTTTATGACACAACTAAGTAGGTTCTGAGGGAGTCATGGTTGTTTTAAAATAAATTTGAAAAGGAAATACAATAGTGGGAGATATGGATCAGATTTTAGAAGGCATTTAACATCTTTAAAAATCTGGCTGTATATACCTAGGCTTCTTCTGCACTTGCTGGGGGGAGAAGGAGGGAAGTGAGGATAGTTAAAGATGTCAACACTGGCAAGTTTCCAAGTTCTGGGTTTCTAACGGGTTTCTCCATACCTCTTTCACCTCAAGGATTTATTAAAAAACAAACAAACAAACAAACAAAAAAAACCACTATATTGCACTGCTCTGTTTCTTGCTATCATTGACATAACTTGATATACGATAACTTGCTATAACATAACTTGCTATAGCATAACATAATGTTAAGCACTAAAATATATAAAAAAATAGAGCAACATTTCATTGTCTACCACTCCTCCCCAAGAATAACATTTCAGAGGCAGGTAGAAGCTACTAATCTAGGAGTAAATAGATACCTCCTTGATGAAGTAATGCAGAATAGGTTCTTTTATTATGACTTTAGGCCATTCATTAAAACTGCTCTGCCAATTAGAATGGAGGATTGACTATAGTTCCTTTCACACCTTACAAGGAGGAAAAACACAATTTGTGTTGTAACACTCGGTGCTCAGATTCTTCAGCCTACCCAGAAGCATGAATTCTGTACTACTATGCAAGCTTGACTGTAGGGTAACATTTAAATATCAATTCCATATGACTATAGATGTGTCAATAATTCTAAAGATAGAGATGTGTCAAGAAGCAGTTGACTGAGTCAGCTAACTGTAATATTTGCTGACTCTTACAGCCGCATACAGTCACCGAGCCACTTCCATTCAACACTTCAATTTTGTTGGTGTACTGATAAATTGACAACACATATGGTACTGCATCTAATTTGGAGATGAATTGTATTCATTTTCATTCCAGCTCAAACTCCATGCAGTATAATAATATCGTGCTTAAGCAGAGCAGCCCAGTTACACCAAGGAACAAATACTCATTTTCAGCATGCTTCTCAATTTGCTGTGTGATTTTTCTACTGGCAACTGCACCACTCCACCTCCAGCAACAACTTCATTTAAATTAAAAATCTTGGAATTACACCAGGTTTGTCTAAGGGTAAAACTGGGCCCATGGTATGTATATCTGGGGTACTTATACATAGTTTAAATGGCTGCTGCAGGAGAAGAAAGATCTGTTCCCAGTCTCTGATTTGGATTTACTGGACCTTTAATTGTTAAGCTCAGAACAGTTTTTTAAGAGTCCATTTACTTTTCCATAGCTATGTAGCCATCTCAGATCCTTTGACATGGCTCAGATTTACCGTCATCTCTGACCAGCTTCTTTTCCTGATTTTCATTGAAGATCACTGTGCATTTCACTGTGGCTGCTCACAGCTTTGAACAGGAAAGTGCAAATAAGGGAAAGGATTTCTAGAATTGTTTGAAAACCATCATACTCTTCCTGGTTCTTGTGTCCAAATGTACTCCTTGTGATAACAACAAGGCTGTGTGAAGCTGGGCTGGGAACCAAACCAGAGCAGGATCCATTTTTTATTTTTTATTTTTTATTTTTTATTTTTTATTTTTATTTTATTATTTTATTTATTTATTTTTTAACCTGTGGATTGAGGAATTCTCTTGGATTTTATCAGTCCTACAGTACTATACTTCTTCAGGTCCTCCAGGTTCCAGGCTTTGCATGGCCAGAGAAGATTTTGGAGAAAGCCAAGTGTTCTTACATCAGAGTCTCTGAGTAATAATATAACCATTGCAATCAGTTAGCTCTACTGAAGATGAAAGTTTGGGCATTTCATGAAGAATCTGACACAATTCCATTTATTCCTCAAAGAAGCTGCTTCCTCCCTGCAGCTTGAGGCCCTTCTTAATCTAAAGAAAATGTATTTCCATTGTCTTTGCTGCTTTGCAACTTTCCACATTTTACTGACCAAATACAACTTTACGCAGTGCCAGTCAATGCAGTCATAAGCAGTTTTATCAACATAACTTTAAACACAGCTGCAAAACATGTACAAACGGGATTTATCATTATGTTAGAAGACCCAGGCTACGCATTAATGAAATTGTGATGATCAACAGACAGAGCTAAACTTGAATCTTCCCTGCCTATATAAGACATGGAGCAATGTTTCGTTTTGTATATGATAACTTTTCCAAATTTATAGTGAATAAGAGCATCAGAAAGCAACTTTCTGCGCATTAGACATCTGTGCAATTAATAATTAATTCTTCCTTTATTAGGGATGCTTATGGGAAAGATTTGTAAGCGAAGACACAATACAGTTCCGTATTCTCTGCTAGTCCCAAATAAATGATGGAGAAGTCCTAAGCAGAGTTTCAAATAAAATGGGAGAATCTTCACCATTCAAAAACAAACAAACAAAACCAACCAACCAAACAAACAAAACTTGTAACTATTTAATATGCAATCTGCATATTAAAATTTGCCAAAGAACAGAAAACATTACATTTCCATTGCCCTCCTCTTTCCCAGACGTTCCATTGCTGGCCAATATTCAAAGAAAATCAGATGTTTTGGTATCATGTATGCATAAAGGGGTGATAGCCATAGTTAGAAGCTTAGCAGAGAGAAGATCCCACCACCATTTTACAATGCAAAGTACTGCAGCCTGAGGTGGTCAAAATGTTTTCCTAGTGGGATATTTTTCCATCTGAGGAAACCATTTCATCAAAAGCAAACCTTCGTGAAGGAAAATGACAGAAGATAATTTTAAAAGCTCAGAACAAAGTGCTTCACTGCCAGTTTGCTTTTTTATTTGAGAAAGTAAAACGATTGCAAGAAAACCTTACCCTTCTTGGTCACTCTTTGTACCTAAAAACTAGACCATGTAGTCAGCTACACACAGGTATATGACTCCTCTCCTGTTTAACAAAGAACCAGCAACAGCTGATGAACACACTAGAACTTAAGGATCCTGTCCAGTGAAGAACCTCATGAACCTTTTGCTGGAGGTTTCCTGTCTCATCTCAGAGCTCAGATATGAGGAAAAGTCTGCTGAAGGGATTTTTAGAAACTCTAGTAACAGCCCTGCTGCAGAGTTGAAGGCCTTTATTCAGCGTTGAAGATATGCACTTTTTAAAACAATGTCACAATCTACCTGTAGACCTTAAGTTACAAAGACATCTTTTAAATTTCTGTTTTATTATGTATTAAAATGAAGATTTGTATGGATACTCGCTTAGCATGCAATAGTTTACACACGTAGACTACCTTAAGTATATATTCTTTAGTTCTTTCCTTCTTAAAAATAAAATCAAATAATAATAACAGGGTCTTTTCTTTCATCATGTTGGAAAGTTTATGTATTCTTATCCCCTCCTCCACGAGTCCTTCAGGGATTATTTAATTATGGTCTTGTAGAAAGCTCTGCTATATGGGATTTGGGTTTATGGGAAGTTCAGTTTTGCCTTTTCTTTTCTTTTATTTCTGCTGAGGGTCTCTTATGCAACATTTGACTGTTTTATTTTTATGATTTAAGGCAATAAATTGTGTTTTAGAGAAAGAAAGGAGACAAGGTCTTTTTTGAATTTGCCTTTGTATTTCCTAGAGTACTGAATGCAAGCAATAATTTCTAGCTGTAATTTATATATATATTTTTGAGGGGGTGGAGGAAGGAAATTACTACCTACTTTTTATATACATATATATTTTTTAACAAAGCAATAGGGATTTATATGGACACAATTGTTTAGAAAGTCCCAGAAGAATAATTCTGAGATGATGTGAAGTTATACACATATGCAAGTCTTTCAAAAAGTCCACATGGCCTACAGTCTTCAGATTTTAAACAGCTTCTGACTGTTATACACATAAAAAAAATGTTTAGAAAAATGACATATTTTTATTACTTTTATCTGACAATCTAATTGAGTCCCAGACCATGCATATATCAAAAAGCCGTTATCAGCAGTGGCTTAATGCAAGGGAGGAGCACCCATCCCTCCCCATCTCTTTTGCTTAGCCCCAGGGCTTGGCTTCTTCATGTGAAAGGTGTCTGAAGACAGAGAGAAATCTTTACCATGCTGAATATAGTGAGAAAACAAATCTCTTCCCACCCACCACCACAACAAAAATATTCTTTGCTATTCAGTGAAACAATTCAGAATTATGAGTTGCCTTTGACAAACACAGCCCATAAGGGTTTTGTCACATAAATCACACACTGTATGACCCTAAGACATTTTTCTATTATTTAATATTTAACAAAGGATTTGCACAATGGTGACACCATGCCAATCCCAAACCCATTTAAATCTTTAACCAGCGAGTTTTTAATCATGGGTTGAGTAGGTGAAATAGCCTCTGCTGAGCAACACTTATTTTTCACCAAATGGATGCAATTTAAATGCTTCTGTTCTCCATAAGAATTGTTGACCGTCTAATTATGGTGGTAGTAGGTAATTTACGTATCAAGCACCACCAAATTATTACAAGCCAAATAGATGACTTTTTTTTTCTTCTTCTTCTAGAACTAAAGCATAATTCATATTAACGGTTGAATGGGTGCAGATAAAATAAGAACTGACCTGAGCCTCTGAACAGAAATTGAACAGAGTTAAGCAAACGTTTTCACATGCAGACTAGTTGCTCTCATAGCACAGGAGTTCATTCCTGGGTCACATATTACCCTTAAAAACTGGATTAGTTAAGGTCAGCCAGTCTATGGCCACTGACTGATAAAAGCCCCCTGATGTAGCAGAAAGGAACATTTCTAGCACCATGTCATATGTACCTGAACAATTTGGATAAATCCCCAACTGTATGTACTCTCAAAAAGCAGTTAAGATCAAAAGTTTTCTTCTTGCTACAGGATACTCTGCTACTATGTGTGCATCATTCTAGATGGCACTTTTTACAAGCTACAGAGATGACTTTTATTTGAAATATTAAATAGTACACGGTATACAAAGAGCTGATAGATCCTGGGGCCAAAAATGAAGTTTCAGTTCTTCTTTTCAACTAGAGATAAGTTTGGGTTGTGTTTTTTGTTTCTTCGTTTGCCTTTTTTTTTTTTTTTTAGTGTATTACTAGATCCATAACTGGAAAATGAAAAGATTATTACTACATTTGGAAACAATGTTTTATATACTGACAAAGTTAAAAAAAATCACATTGAAGAAAACAAATTGCTTTTACAAAGTCAAAATTTTTTTTAAAAAAAAACAAATGTCAAACATTTGATGCATTTGATGTATTTAAAATGCCATTTAGATTTCAAATAGCATCAAAGAGAAAATTTTAGTGAAAAATATTTTCAACTTTAAAATATTTAATTTATCAAAATTCCGAAATCTATTTTTTTCATTTTACTTTCTAAAATGTTATCAATAATCCTTCAATGAAGAAATCAATAATATTTCTGCAAATTTGCACAATATGCATAAATCAAAGTACTTGTTTTTATTGAGTTGTCTTCCATGCAGCATTATTTGCAAAATTACCGTTTTTTTGTAAGGACAACATCTTTCCTGATCTTTCTAATCATGAGTCACAGCAGCCCATAGACAAGGTTGTACCTGGAGAAGCTGTAAAACAGCTGGATTTAGCAGTTTAAAAACCTTTTCAAGAAATGGCAAATGGCAGGCTTTGGGTTGTTTGTTTGTTTTAATTGGCAGCATTGTAATAGGTATTTATTACAGGTTTGGAATTGATCCTGGCTGGTTGACTGTATTCATACCAGGCAACACCTTAAACCTGAATTACATTGTTATTTTCAGGGGGAACTTTAAGTTACAATAAAGGTGGAGTAATGAAGAAAAATCCTTAATAAACAATTTTCAGTGTTTTTTAAATAGCTGTTCAGTCCTGATCCAGCTGTTTTATGTTGATATTACATAATAAAACAACTAAAAGCTGGATTAACCTGCTTCTCATAGATTCTCTGAATGCTGAGCTGTCGAAATTGGCATAAAACCACTTAAAAAGCTTTCTCACCTGCCCATCGACAGAGAAGTTAGGAAGGCATCTATTTTTGTGCTTAAAACTAAATCCTGAAAATTATGTTTAGAAACAAAATTGTCCTGAATGATGTCTTCAATATGCAGTTTGGGAATATTAGTTTATCTATTTTTTATGCTTTTCATTAATAGCAATGTTACTACCTTTGGACATAACATGTTTGCCAATTAGATCCTAACAAAATACCTTTTAGTTTCACACAAGGTGAAGTTTTGCTACCAGTGAAAAATAAATCAAAACTCCTCTAACTTCAACCAGATTAGGATTACTAAAATCCCAGTTTTAGAGCCAAGAAACAGTAAACTCATATGTACTAGATCTAACTACAATAAATGATAAAGCAAGCTTGTAGACTGCTAAACTTGTATATTCCTTATATTATTGATTTTCTGTCCAATGCCAACATTTAAAATATATTATATATTCTTTTTCTTCTCTATCTCTTTTTTTTTATAATATATATATGGCTTTATTAAAATGATTTGGAAAATATTGTCTTTTTTCCTCTTCTGACTTGATATGACAACCAGATTTTTCACTTCCATGTATTTATGTGTGTGTGCCTGTGTATATTTCAGTTATAATATATGTAAGGATAGAAATAATTTCTAATTGGCATTAGAAAAACACATGTCAATGCCTGTGCCTTTACCAGTGACCTAAATTCACACTGGGAACACTAGTCCCTTGTGAATAAGCTTCTATAAAATTTTAGTCAATATGTGTTTAATACAGATATTGATGAAGTTTTATAGGGTCTTGATTCATAAAGGACTAGCACTAGCAGTATTGAGCACTATTCATGATTTGCATTCTAAATCACCTTGCAAATTGATGGCACTTATCTGAGAGGAAAGTTAAAAAGTTAAGTGTTGAGCATTCATTGCTTGGAAAAGTAACTGATTAAGTACCAAACCAAATAGAACCATAAAAGGGATTTATGCTACTCAGAACATCTTGACTAATTGAAAAAAAATATTTATGCCAAACTGTAGGAATGAATGTGTTTATGCTTTTAATTTATTTTTTTCAATGGCGTGATTCTTAGCATCCTGGCAGTACCTTGCTGCAGAGTTTTGGGATTCTGCAGGTGATGCCTGTAGACACCGAAAAATATACATGGATAGTAAGTGTGCCTTAGAGAGGTTATCTTCAGTGTGCGACACTGTTTGGCATTTAGTGTAATGACTGGGATATATTCAAATCAGCTACCCAATGGTAGCTTACTTAATCACAGGTTTACTGAGTGTTTTTTGTTTGTTTGTTTGTTTTTGTTTTGTTTTTTAAAGAGGGCAGCTGAGATTGCTGAGTATTTGGGGCTGCCAAACCACATTCCATGTCCTGTCAGTGGAGAGAAGGCATTACAGCAGGTGCTTACAGTTGTCAGTGTGTCCCTCTTGAAGAACAGAGCTATCCTCAAAATAGCCATAGATAGGTAAGACTTTCTATAGTGATTGTGAATTGCAAAATTTAAGTTGTAGCAATACTGATCTGTTGATATTTTGCAAAGAGAATATAGGACAAATCCAACTGTCTATTTTTTGGAAATTAAGCTTGGTGGACAGTCTCAAGCATGATGACAGAGACATTGCAACAGAAGAAAACCTGTAAATACCCAGGTTTAGTTTTGGGAATACATTTATGGAGCACTTCATCAGGTTTATCCAAAATAAAGTTCATCCTAGTCCACAAGCACACTATTCCCTCCAGTGTGGCCGTTGTTTCATGGATAATTCTGATTAATCTGGACTACTCTTACTTTCTTCATCATTTTCATACACACATACTGAACTAAAAATACTTATATGAGGAAATAATGATCTAAGAGTAGGGCTCTACTTTAAATTGGTAGGTTTTATAATATTCATTTCAAGAGGGACAAAGTTCATGACATTCTTACAGGCTACAAAAAAAGAGACTGGAAACCAGCTAATATCCTGGGAGGGGGGGGGGGGGGGGGGAAGAAGAAAAAAAAAAAAAGTATTAAAAATGTTAGAGATGTTAGAGACAAATCATTTACCTCAGACTTATGGAAGGAATCAAAGGAAAAAAAAAAAAAAAAAAAAAAAAAACACTTATACTGTTCACCTCTCCAGATTTTAGTCATGGAAGTTTTTCCGCATGGTGGACAAGACTATTGCAAAAAGATAACTGGAGACAGGTGGGCCAAAGGACAAAAGAAAACCAATGCATCCAGAGAAAAATCACAACTTCAAACACATTTGAAATTATTGTTATTGATCATCATGAGATAAGGATGTGAATGCTTGCACGTGTGCATGTGCATTAGCAAACTTTAACCCACCTGCTGACAAGAGACTGCTCTGACAGCTGTTCATTCAGTTGGAGTGTATTTTGTACACAGTTACAAAAGATATGGGCCTGCCAATTTGATGGATGATCTCTTTATTACTGTTTAGAAAGAAGAGGAATACAGTATTTTGGTGTTTGACCTCTTTCATTCCACAAACTTGTAAGAACAGTATCAGAAATGCTCAGAGGACAAAGAACTGTGCTGTTACACACCTGCAATTCAAAACATGTATTTGAATAATGCAAACTGAATACAATGTGCTTAGCAAAAATGACAAGATTTGGGTCCTAGGCAACATTCTGTGTGATCACCTAACTACATAAGGTTTTAGTTAGCATTTTCAAACAGACTGGATGGGAAAGTGGCTTTGTCTGTATTCCTTTCAAGCCTTTGCTCTGTTTTTAGGTCCTTGGGCAAATAGCTCAATCTGTGTCTTTCATGTTCACTACCTGTACAGAGGTGTTAATAATCCTTACCTCTATACAAATCCATATCCTTCCTCCAGCTTGGTTGGAGGAGCAAGAAGGATTTATGGATGAACTGTCTCAGAATACTGGGGTCACTTTCAATATTGGTGTCAAAAGGGGGTTCTGATGGTTTTTTTACATTAAAGTAAATATGATCTTTAGTAAAATCAAATGTATTTAAAAAGGGTGGAAAATTATTATCAGTTATTTTATAGGCAGACCTACATCAACATGTTTACACTCACTCCTGTGTACACTCAGTTCCCAAAGCTGACCTATTTATAGTAGCACAGTGTTGTACAATTATCAAACCCACTCTATTTAGTCCCTAGGCTTACTTTATTCATCACTAGAACAATGCTTCCTTCCTCCTGAAATACCTTTTCTGCATAGTTTGGGACAGACACTGTTACATGATTATACGCAACAAAATGTTTCAAAACTGATTGGCGGCTCTATGCATTAAAGCAACACAGAAATGAAAGTATATCTTAGCACTTTGATTTGTGGCGTTGGATTTCTAGTTATTCATATTACTAGTTAATCCTAGATACTACAAATCTTCAGTCACCCAATTAGTCTTCAGCTATTGAAGCCAGTGAGATTTTTGTATGGGTAAAGTCAATCTACATGAATCAAAGTTTGTAGTATTGGCTTTTTAGTTTTATTTGCTCTTTCAAACATTTACTTCAGTACAGCAATATTTAAGCATTTCATTTCAAGATCCTATATGGGCTGAATCAGCTGACAACCCTATAAAGAGTTCATATATCTTGGACACTACCCTTCATTTAAATGGACAAATCCTTGAGAACTCTATCATTTCTAGATCCCAAAGCTTACATGCCTTGATCCCATGTAGGGGCCAGAGCAGGGGGTTCCCAGTCTCCCCTCTTCTCTCTCCCTCCTCTCCTCCCCCACTGCTTTTCTTCCCTAACAAAAGGAAAACTCAAGAACAACAGGATAAAATAAGTAAGAAAACTCAGATGATTTGTCAAGCATGGACAATTAGGAAAGGGGACCCTTCAACTTGCCACTGCCCACAGTCCCTTGGGAACAACCATTTTGTTCTTCAGACATTAGGTGCCAAGACATCCCAGCCTTGCTCTCTCTTCTTAATATTATTGGTATAAAATATGTTGGTTAATGAGGAGCTATTCTCCCACCCATGCTGCGTACAACAACAAAGGGCAATACAAACTGGTTCCCAGAAGCTGTGGAACAATGTGATCTACCTCATGAACCTCAAGGCACTCTGGCTTGAATTGCACTTTGTTCTCTATGGAGATTTTTTGGAGCCTTGCATATTCAGACAATATTTGCATAGTGCTTAGAAAACCTACAGCATTTGAGGTGCTAGCCATCTTCTGTCATACTAAATAGGATCTTCCCATTTACACTGCTAACAGCTGAGCTAACCTCTTAAATATAGCTAAATATTATTAGTCATTATACAGAGAAATGTAACTTTTGCCACTTAGAGAATCTTTATATTTATGGCTTTGGGAACGGAATTACCTGATTTCATCAGTTATTATCCACTAGCATATTCTTCACTTTCTATCTAGTGTTACTGGTTTATTATACTGACCTCATTTCCACTGTCACTGCAATTTAACTTCCATATTTATATTTCACAGATATTTTCTATAATTTAAAAAATTACAGCTACAGTATGAGAGCAGTAACAGTCACACAGTAAACTTTGCATTCAGATGAACGTCAGTGCTTGCAGTTTAAGGACTCAAGAAGAGACAACCTGAATAAAATCTGATTAAAGTGATAAAAATGGTCAGACAGAAAAATGAGGGGGAAGAACAGGCTTTGTGATATTAAAATCCTGGAAATGGTTTCTCCTGAAATCTTAAGTGTCAGATTTCTTCAGCTGCGGTCCACAGATCTCTTGGAATAGAGTACAGAAAGGGAACTTGCTAAAATGTCCTCTTCTCCTCTACTGTAAAGTTATAGCCAGAAAAGTACAGAAACATTTTCCTAATATTATCTTGACTGTATTGGCAATTACTTGGTAGAACTGCTTAAGCAATGTAGAGAAAAAAATTCTGTATCTATATGGCTCAGTAAAATAATCTCCCCATTAATTATTGGGCTGTAGTTAGAGTTCTATGGAGCATCAGGGAAGAGGTGTTTTTCTCCCAAGTAAGTATGAAAGCTTGTGACAAGAAGGTAAGACATAGAATTATAGACATTTATTTACACAGTCATACACACTTTGCCACCTAGCCAGATCCAGAGATTAGAGCCTATATAAATTCTTAAACTGAAAATAAATTGTTTCAGGCACATTTTTCCTGCTTACTATGGTGTTTACCATTCTATAACATATGCCAGCATCAACAATTGGAAATGTATCTGCTGAAATTGAAGCCCATGCCTGAATCACCTTTCTATTTTTTCATTAATTTCAAAAATGAAACTTTGTTATGTCATTAGAAAAACACCACAAAAATAAATTGTAGGTGTAGCCTCACACTTCGGTGGGCTGGTCAAAATGAATCTTTGGTCTAAATCACCTGTGCTTCTGCCTTCTATTTGGTTGTAAGCTAACTTGGTTGATGGAGATCTATGGTATCAGTGATGGCATTATTTCCTTTAAATGAGAAGGAGGATTATATATTCTTACCACTCTCAGTTTAAAGATCCTTGATTGCCTGAGCTAATGACTGATTTGTTTTTCTGTTTGGTTTTGGAGACTATCTGACTTCAGGTGAGAAAGCAAGAACTTACATAGCATCAGCTAATTGCACAAGTCATAGTCACTGATGAAGCAGCTCAACGAATGGCTAAAGATCCTGAATGCTGAATCACCTGATAGTCATAGGGCTAAAAAAAGGAAGGAAGATGAAGAAGATCCAGGCATTTGCCTCACATGAAAGAAATTTTAGAAATTCAGCTGTTCAGACCTCTGGAAGATAGCCTGTATTTTCTGGTGGGAAAGTTTATAGAAAAGTGTTTTTGCAATTTTAGCTCATTTGATTTAAGCTCTACTTCAAAAAAAGTAATAATTATTATTATTTTAGGGTGCTTAATTCTTGCATTAATAAATCCTTGGCTAAGGACTAAACCAACCTAAATGCCTCCACTTAGAGTCTAAAAACTCTGGTTAGATTTAGCTAAACTGTTGTGGTTTGTCAACAGACTCCATCAGAGTGAAATGACAGTCCACGTTCTACTACCTTTCATGCCACTTCAGTTTTTGCTTTAGCAAATTGATTCCATCTCCCTGGTTCAGCTTTCCTCGTCTAGGGATGTAAGATATTCTTAAATACTACCCAACTTGGAATGTTATTGTAAATTATACTCTGCAAAACATTAGCTTTCCTCAAAATTCATATCAGTAGCAATACTATCTCTTAGAAGTGTCTATTACTGAAAAAACAGGCTTACAAGAAATGAACTGCCCAGATGTGAATGAGACTGAAAGAGTCACTCATGCTAAGTCCCCTTCACTCTCCATTATGATATATATTTTCAACTGCTGTTCAATTGCTTTGTTTTGGCCCTTTCTCTGTAAAGTGCATTAATATATGTTTGTCTCAAAGTCATTTGGGCACAAGACCTGGGTATGTACTTTCCATAAAATTTCTACCACAGTAGTGAGTGGATGTTGTAATGGTGGCCAGTCAAATTACATATTGGCATTTAAGTCCAGTAGGATGAACATATGGCAGTTCCACTAGAGAGGAAAATAGTCTTTTCCTGTTTGTTTTTGCTTCTGATTTTTTCTAAGATTCAATTGACTCTTTTTGACTCCTCTTGGCTTTTTTAAGTTTTTGTCCGAATTCAAGGAAGTATGGAAGAAAATATCTTTCCTCTTTCTAAACAGAAATTACATAGCCATCTTTTTCTTTCAAGATGTGGAATAAAAAAAAAAATGCTCCACAAAACAAAACAAAAGAAAACAAAACAAAAATGCCTGTTGAAAAGAATATAAAAGTACATAATCAGTGAAGATGGACTTGTAAAAGGCTATTCCAGTAAGCCGTAGAAAATAAGGAGAAAAGATTTTTTAGTCCAAGAAATTTCACAAGTTTTCAGGAAGAGTTCTATTATCCAAAACTCAAAACTGAAATCTTACAAAATTAAATGAACCTAGCATTTTATTCAGAAGCTCTTTGTGAGGCTCTATTTTTTTTTTCCCTTTTACTTTTTCCAAGTGTGATTTTTTTATTTTTTAGATAACTAGATAACTGTATAAAAATACTTTAAAAAATTCAACATACCTTTTTATTAAAAGATAACTTTAAAATTTTTATTTTTATTATTTTTAAATTCTGTTTGTGATATGGTCATAACTAATTTTAACTTTAGATTTAACTCTATAAAAGTATGTTAATAACTTGTGTCAGACAAAGTTGATTTGCCTGTCTAAAATCCTGGGGTTTCTTCACTGGTGTTCAAACAGCTGTGATTAGAGGCAATGGCACTATCCAAAAAAAAAACAGACCTCTTCACTCAAGAGCAACCAAGAATTCAAGTCCAAGACAGGATTTTTCTTCCAGGCTTAGTCCTGTCTGAGAGAGCACAGACTTCACCTTACAACCTGGAAGTAAACTCTTTCTGCAGACCAGTGTGTCTCTGGAAATAGGATTTAACTCTATATACAAACATGTCCTTTCTCACAGCAGCTACCCATTTGTCCTGCCTCCATCACATACCCATTCTGGGAATTCCCAGTCCTTAGTCATTTTAAACACAGCAACAAGCTCTTCTAAGCTCTTAAAAGACAGCTTGTCCTTAAGTAACTTGGATGAAAAACTTCATGATTCATATTTCAGAATAGATGCCATCAAGAAAATAAATTGATGATTGAAACAAGAAATGATTCTAGATTTGATGTGAGAATCTGGCTGATCTTTATGATCTGCAGTACTCACTCTGCCAAAATACCATGCCTGAGCAGCAAAGATATCTCATTGCAGCTGCTGAGGCAGGAGTCCAAGCCATACTCTCATAGTTTTGTACCCAAAGATGCTCTTGGTCAGCTCAGCTGAGAGTATTTGGCCTTTCAGCTTATTCATAAACACTGCCCACAAGATGCCCTTCTGTAGTCTCATTTACGGGAGAATTTTGGAAAACCTGTGTTGGTAATTCACCTACACTATGGAAGACCAACACAACTCTTTTATAGAAGACTACAATTATTTAGAATAAAAAGTCTGCTGAGAAACTCCAAAGACATTATGAAAATTAACTTGGGAGAAAAGAGTGAAAACAATGAAAAGAAAAGGGTACATGAAGCAGATCTATAATTGTCCACAATGAAATTAGATAAATGAAATAGTGATGCTGTCTGAGGGAGGTAGGTGAAGGATATGGACCCTCAGTATTGTGCCACTGACTCGCTTTCCATGTGTCCTGGTCAGGATGACAAGACACAACAGAAAAGAGGAATAGTCTTTCTTCAGCTGTAAAAATATCCAACCCTGAGTCCAGTCCAGAATAATGTTGTACCCAGCAATAACAAATTGCATCTTCTGTATCTAAGCCATAAAAATCTACTATTGTAATTTCATATTTTCTGATGCACTTATTCATACAACACCTAGTTAGGAGGAGAAAGATATCAGCCTGTATTAAGCAGGAGAAAATTAAGTGTAGGAGGTCATTGAGATTTACCTGTGAGGACATCCAATGGCTTTCATTTGGTCTCTTTGCATGGGTTTTCTTTCTGTAAAAACTACTCTTCCATTTCTTTCTGCCTTGTGGCAGAAGGAAATACAATGACTCACAGCAGAATAGAGTCTGCTAAAAGGTGAAGAACGTGGGTAAATTTTCCCTGAAGCTCAAGAAAGAATTGAAAGTAGGTCTCCCACATTGGCAGTGAACGACCTAATTACAAGTCACTTGCAGGAATGGGGAGCATGTAGGATCTTTTGATAGTGCTATATTTTTTATTAATTCAGCTAGTTCAGTGTGCTAAGACAAACTCAAAATAAATCTACCATACCAGGTTCATTGGAGACATCAACATAGTGTATGGATTCCAGCTAGACCCAGAGATAAAAGAAATACTAAACCACTTCTGCTAAAATGATGGTACTTCTTATGCACAGAAGGAGAACTCTGGGCATCAGGGGAATTTTGCAAGTGAAAATGTCATCATCCACAAATTTCCAAGTATGTTGTAGTTCAGGAACCTAAATTTCACCTAAGTGCACCACTGTTTTCAGCAAAATCATTTCATGAACAGGTTCTAAATGACTTGAACAGTGTAATGCAGGAAGCCCTTGTTGGAACATGAGACTGGACTGAGTAATTAATTGTCATGTTTGCAACTGGATTCTTTTTCCTCCTCCTTTCTACTGAAGGAATGAAAGAATTAGTAGAGGATCTTCAATGCATGCATTCAGATTCATGTACTACTTTTGAAGCACATACATTGTGGATGCCACATAGCCCTTCCAAAGGAGAACCAAAACTGTAGTATCTTCTATCATTCATGAATAATCGCTGCCAAAAATCTGGAATAATTTATCTCAGTAGACTCATTTCCATCTCTTCTTCCCTCCCATGATTAATTTTTCATTCCTTCTAAACTAATTGCTTGATTTTGGATGTAAATTTATCATAATTCCATTGCTCATAGCAAATCTGAACATAAGTGAACATTGTCTCATCTCAGTATCTCTGTCATGGTAGAAGGAAACAGAATTAGACAAGAAATCTAGAGGGGAAGTCAAAAAAGTTAAAAATATTGAGTCTTCATTTCAAAAAATAGCAAATAAACCACATTGTTTATTTTGGATCTGATATTTTACTTATAGTAACACACATAACACAGAATTCAACAGGAGTCCTGCATCTTAATAGTCAAAAACAATCTGTGTTGTTCTGTTCCATGGATTAGGTTCAGGTTCAGTGCTAGTTCTGAGAAATAATCAAGCTAGAGACGATTGTAGCAGCTTATTCTGCAAAAGATTTGCCCCAAATTTTCAGAGGCATTTGAGAATGACAGTATACTGTTGTATGGGCTATTCAGCAGAACTACAGAAGAAAAATTGTCTTAGCCTGTATTCACGGATTCCTAAGGAAGAAAGACATGGCATTACTTAATCACCTGTTTTGTTTTTTGGGTTGCCAGATTCAGTTTTCTGTCCTGCTGGAACTCCAATACCATCTGTAGAGTTTAGTTTTCTGCAGAGGATCCTTGACACTGTAGGGTTCCAGTGTCGTATCTCTCATTCTGAATGAAACCCTGCAACAGATAAACATCTAGCTGAATTTGTTCTTTCCTTCATCACCTCATAAGTCTTTTATTAATCTATAATATAATGGACATTATAATATACATTATAAATGAAAAGGAAAAACTAATTAAATCAATTGCTTTAAGTTTGTCTTATACACTTAGCTTTAAGAAACACTACATTCCTGAAAAATAAAACATTTTTTTTGTGCAAAATTTAAACAGTTTTGCTCACCAGCTTCATCATGTTGTGATGTCAGCAGTAAACCCTGCATTTCTGCCTTGCTATGAAAAAAAGGACCTACTTTGCAATGTTGAGGCACTACATTCTCATGTACTAAAAACAGTATTTCCCCCCCCATAATTTAATATTTAATACATTGCAAAGGGGAAAAGTTAAACAAATATGAAAGTACATAATGACAAAATGGTAACACAGTGGGAGCTGCAAAAAAAAGCTCTATCCTCAGCACACTGATTCTCTGGTGACTACCGGGTGCTCCATGACAGAGCGGGAACTGAAGACATCACATACAATTGGGCATGACATGGAGGAGAGCACAAGGAGGCAGACAAGAAAAGCTACCTGACAGGTAGTGAAGGCCTGCTGAGGTTTCCTCAGCTGTTGTGGTACAAAATTATCAAGGTCGCCCACTACTTAAGAGCTCTGCATCTGTGGAAGGACCAGTCTATAGAGTACCAGTCTTGCAAGACTGATTGCCCTGGCTAATTGCATGAAGGAGACAAACCAGCTGCTGTGGATGTTTTGTGTATTTGTACAAACTGCTCCTCTCAATGCCTTTTCTGCAGTGTCAGCTTAACTGCTGTAGGAGGATCAGTCTACTTTAAAACCAGGCAAGGGATCAAATTGAGCATCATTTGTAAAGGTGCCCAGGAATTTTGCTATCTCAGCTCTGCCTAGTCCCCTGCAGTTCCCAGTGCTGGTGGCTCTGGAGATTTTAATGTGAATCTTATATTACTTCAGTGTAATCAGAAAGAAATATTTTGGAAAGGTTCATTTGGTGAAAAAATCTTGATTTGCACTTGTTTCAGTTTGGAGTAAATCCATATTTTAAGTTCTTGGAATTTCCTGTAGGAAATACTATTTTTCAACCAGCCCTACTCCAGACAGTAAGACAAGGCTCGTTGGCAGCAGAGCACATACAAACTTCCGTGTCACCGTCTTTTAGTTTTCCTTTAGACAAATTGAAATTTGCCAGCACTGTAATAAGAAGACCTACTTACTTCAAACAAACCATAGACTTCCAGGTCTTGTAGCTTTCAGCCATTTCCAATCTTTGAATTTGCTAGAGGCAATCTCTGTTCTACTTCATTGTACATACCAACTCCAAAACATTTACAGAGATAAACCACAAAATCTTGTGGTTTCTGTTTCTTTGTTCTTTAAAAACAGAGTTGTCATTTTGGGTTTGGTTGATCCCTACAACATATTCACAGGTAAGCTGAAATGTTTCCAAGAATGCCAAGTAATTACAAAGGTCATTTGATAGATTCATGAGCAGTTTCTAAGCCAAATGAGGAAGTTTTTATTTAAGATTAACTTTAACCGGGTTGATGCTGGTGATATGTTGCATTCTTAAGGTCCTTTAGGATGATGGCACTAAGCAACAGGAACAATTATATGCAGTATAGAAATATCTGCTTTCCACGTAGATTGGCAGATATTGTATTCTCATATCTGAATATATTTCTCCATACTGGTTCAGCTCATAACTTATTATGAACATTTTTTATTCTTTCTTGCTAGCAGATGTCTCCTTTTATCTCATCCATTACTGGCACATGTATCCTCACAACATAATACCATAGCGGCCATTTTAGTATAACAGATGGGCAAGAGGATTATTTGTCTCGATACTTCACTCAGAAGCCACGTTTTGTTTATATTTTGTATTGACATTAAAAAGCTTTTCAACCAATGCGGTTTTTCTTCTGGGTTAATTTAATTTTATTTTTTAGTGATCCAAAAAAGCATACACTTTTTTCTTCTACTTCAAGAACAGGATGATAGCACTGCCTCGGGGTTACCCATAGCAGTATGCTAACTTCTAATGCAAATCAAACACAAAGGCTGATGAAGAAGAGATGAAAACTTGCTACTGTGCCACTGGAAATGAAACTTAAACATGAAATTCAAAGGCTACATACATAATGCCAAAAGAAAAGAAAAGAAAATACTATCAGAAAAAATGCTATAAAAAATAAAATAAAATAAAATTGTAAAAAAATAAAAAAGAAAAAGAAAGAGAGAAAGGGAGAAAGAGAGAGAGAAACAGAGAGAAAGAGAGAAGGAAAGGAAGGAAGGAAGGAAGGAAGGAAGGAAGGAAGGAAGGAAGGAAGGAAGGAAGGAAGGAAGGAAGGAAGGAAGAAAGGAAGGAAGGAAGGAAGGAAGGAAGGAAGGAAGGAAGGAAGAAAGGAAGGAAGGAAGGAAGGAAGGAAGGAAGAGAAAGAAAGAAAGAAAGAAAGAAAGAAAGAAAGAAAGAAAGAAAGAAAGAAAGAAAGAAAGAAAGAAAGAAAGAAAGAAAGAAAGAAAGAAAGAAAGAAAAAGAAAGAAAGAAAGAAAGAAAGAAAGAAAGAAAGAAAGAAAGAAAGAAAGAAAGAAAGAAAGAAAGAAAGAAAAAGAAGGAAAAGGAAAGAGAAAAAGAAAAACTCATACAAATCAACAGGGATTTTGAGATTTATCAGACATCTTGGTGGCAATTTTTGTACTAAACTCAAAAAAAAGAAGCAAAGATGGGAATAGTTTACTGCTTTGGGGAGGAAGCAATAGAGTAGGACACAGAGTTTCTAGCTATGTATATCTGTGTGTGGTTTGTCTCTTTCTTCCTTTGGAGTACTGGAATTTTATGCTGCAGGTACGGATGACCTGATCTTTCATGGTTAATAGAGTTGTCATCCCTATGAACCAGAGGTAGGAACTTTCTTGGACTTCCCTTGTTTAGGATTTCACTTTTAGCAATCATCATACTACTTGAAATCTAGACTGTGCTTAAAGTGTATCTGTATAAAAAAGTTCATATTCCTAAAGTTTATAGTCCTCACTGAAGATATAAATCAAAGTAAAGTTTTACTGTCTAAGCAATACTATATCTAGAATGTACCACTGGGGGATTGATATCCCTTAGGTTAAACAACTGATGCTAATTGAAAGAGCAAAATCTGGATTGGGATGCACATTTAAAGTCATCATGGTGCAGAAAACTCCAATTTAAGGTTTAGATCAAACAAATTTTCCACTTTCTGGATTGGAACCAAAGTCAGAAAATTTACTACCTCTGATTCTAGAAGCTCACTTATAGCATTTCTATGTAAATAAACTAACCCCCCTTTTTGAGTTCCTTCTAATCGTGAACAGACTGAAACCACATTGCTCAACCAGTCACTGGTAAGAATTGTGCTGTAAAGTTCGTGATAACTGGTATCAGTGATCAGTATCAGTGAGATGGTAAAATCACGTTCAGATGCCAATCAGGATTTTAGGAACATTTAGTCAAACTTGAAACTTCAAGTTAAACCTAAAGTATCTACATGAAAAAATTTAATCCTATTTCTACAGGTCCAGGGTCAGTTTCTTCATAAGGATATATGTAAACTAATACTGAAAACATGTAAAAACTGTGCTTTCAATAGCATCATTTTTTTCTACTAGGAAGAAACAGAAGAAGTTTGATTTTCTTTTGCTTCCTTTTACAGAAGAACTCATCCAGAGGGTAGAAAAAACAAAGCACCTACATTTATAAATTACATAGAGATGGTTTTTGTGGACGGTTTTCGACATTCAGCTTACTGAGTTCTATAGTGTCAATATCTGGAAGATGCGGTGAATGAGTTCTAAGCAAAGTATGATACAACAGTTAAGCAGGCTGTAATTTCATTTTCCTGATGACATCACTGAAATAGATAATAATAACAACAAAACCCGAATATTTTTATATTTCCCCTGTTTCTTTTTTACAGTTTTAGCTTTTTAGTGTGTACTGAAACACACATGTGAACCTAAGTATCAGGAATATTAAACTTTTGAATGTTGCTATTCCACCAACATGCCAATTACTTCTAGAAAGTTTGGGTTATCTGAAAATGTTTCTGGTTGATTCATCTTTCCCACCAACCTCTTCTGATTTTCTGGATTTCCTGGTTATTCAACTGAGCACAAATTGCTGTTCATACAGATGCACTGCCATGATTTCTGATTTGCAGGCTGTCACTCCCATTAATAACCTACTAGGCTGTCATGCTGTCATTCCTTGTTGCTGCAACGATTTGTTTCAAACATAGGGGCTGATTCATGAAGAATAAAAAAAGCAGTTGTCCTGTTTTACAGGAACCTCAAAATATTTATGCAGAAAATGTGTGAAAAGCACACACACCACTTTTATCCTGAAGAATGTGATTGCCAAATACCCAACTTGTTTTCTTGAGAAGAGAGAAAAAAAATATAGACTGGATTGTCTGCCTTTTTTTTTTTTTTTTTTTTTTTTTCTCCTGTATGAGAATATAATGTTTTTAATAAAATCTTCCCCTGCTAAAATATCCTAAGTTCAGTTCCAAACCTATGATGTGACTCCTCAGGATGAAGTATGGCTTAAAAACTGATATCTAAGCTGATTTTAAGGATTTTTTATTATTTCTCACATCGCTTTTCCCAGAAGTATTAACGGCAAATATCTTAGTGACAAAATGGGAAAATGTATTGGTCCCCTTCAGACTTTTGTTTTTCTTTCTGACCTATAGGTACTCAGCCAAATTTCACTTTCAGTGATACTGATGCGGCATCTTCACCTCTTACAGTCTTGTGCTTTCAGAAATGAGAAAACAATGTACTCCATTGGATTTGTTGCTCAGTATGTCTCTGTACTGTTGTGCTATCTGTCTGCCAGTGCTTGAGGATGTCTGGCTCGGTGGTGGGGCTGACCCCTTTTGAAACACCTTGTCCCAGCATTCGCAATTCAGCTCACATCCCCTTAGCCTCTCCAGGAGCTGGAGCTGCAAGGGGCCAAGCCCTTACACTTTTTCCGCCACTGAGGCCTGGAGGTTGGCATATCTCCCAAGGAAACATGCAGAAGGAGGCTTCTGAAGGAGGGAAAGAAAATGAGAGCAAGGGAACAAGGCAGGATGCTAATGTAAATCAAAACTTGGAGGGAAAGCAAATGTGAGGGAAGGCTATTTGGATGTGGGCTGCAGTGCTGGCTTCCAGTTTCTCATGTTTCCCATGCCATCCCCCAGCTGCTTGTCTCCAACCCAAAGCTGTGCTATTAGAGCAATGTGAAAGTTTCTGCTCTCCTTCCCCTCCTCTCCCACCCCACGCTCTGCCTGCTCTGAGTTCTGCCTACGGATGGCTGCTAATGAGCAAGCTACTTTAAGATACCTACTTAAAAATACTTAAATCATTAGGCTGACTTTGTACACTGTAATTTAAACTAATATTTTAAAGAGGCAGCCTCCCAATTACAGGGTTATTGTTATCTTCTGTAAGACTCACGCATTAACCCACTTGAAAATTTGTCTCTGCCAAACACCATCAGCAGCCAGTCCCAAACCTGTCAATGCCATAGTATTTTCTAAATTGATGTTTAATTAATGAAGTACTATAGCAACAGGTTCTCTCTCTCCTTTTTTAATTTGATCTCCATGGCATTATAGGAACCTAAAGCTTCCACTAGGCATATATTCCTACCGTTTCCTTGTCAGAGGAAATGTATATTCATTTTAGACTTGCGGAGGCAATTACAGTAGCCACCAGTTGCCTACAGCAGCTAATCAAAGTGATAACCTGCAAGTTCTCAACTCCCCATGAGACAACCCACTTGCCTCCAGCTGATGAATGCCAAAAGAGCAGCATGGGCCCACCAGTAATGACACCGTCATCTAAGAAAGGCTTTTAACTAACCCATGGTTTTATAAAGACTCTATTAACATCTCATAAAAAGAGGTCTAGATAAAGGATTCTAATAAGATTTTTTTTAAGGGAAATACCAGCCCTGATGTAAATGTCTGTTGTAAAATATTAAGCTGATATTTGCCTACTTGTAGCCTTTGCACCTCTCAAGTTGCGATGAAGTCTTCCTCAAGTATCTCCAAGCATGTGACTCACCTCTGACTAATACACCATCCATGTCCTTGTCCTTGCCCCAGTCCAGCCACACTATCAAGCACATGCTTCAACTTAAACAAATGTCCAATACCATCGGTTTCAAGAGGATTCAGGGGCTTAAAGCTAAACATATGGGAGCATATGGGAAAAATAGGCATAATCTACCAGAAACTAATATCTCGGATTGTTAGTTATACATATTCATAGTTGTTGCATACATCAGCAGTAAGAAAAAATATATATATAAGTACAAGAAAAAAAAAGTATTTCTAAACTGTTCACAAATATTTGTTAGTAGAAGATCACCACACTGGTAGGAAACCTTTAGGTTTTTCCACATGACCAGTCCCTTGCTTTTGCTGGATTTTTATTATTTAGAGCATAGGTGTACTTGGCAACAATGTGACCCTCTTCACAATCTGCCACTGTATTAGTGACAACAGCAGCATGAAAGACACACACTATATTTTTGTTTTATTCCATCAGTATATTTCAGACCTCAGCGTATAAAAATTTAAAGCAAAGTGAATGAAAGGATTTGAAGGCTGCTTCTCAGGCCTTTACTTGATTCAGTGTGATAGACTTTGTAACCAAACAGAAAAGAACAGCTTTGTAAATTCATTAAGATCCCCTGAAAAAAGCAAAACAAAACAAAACAAAAAACAAACAAACAAACAAACAAACAAACAAACAAAAAAAAAAACAGCCCACAGGACTCCATTCCCTCTTTAAGTGAAACAGCTACCCACATGAAGAAATTATCAGTGGCTATGCTGTTCCTCTAATCCAGTTATTAAATCTGAGGTTTCTCTTTAAGGCTTCCGGCCAGGTTTTGACATTGGATTTCAGGATATTCTAATTAGCTGCAGTCCCAGAGGAGGCGTTCCTGGCTTCTTCCCTGAGCTGGGAGTCCTGGAGGAGCCTGGTCTGCAGGCTGCAAGGAGAGTGGGTTGGCTTAGTACAATTTCCTACCCACGTCGCTCTCATTGTCTGGGGAATGGACTTCTGCTCTACCATTTCCTAGTCTCATTAAAAAGTTGGTGAGCTTTTAAAGGCTTGCAGTTTCCATTTTTTAGGACTGTCACCACCTGCAGTGGCCATTTCATGTTTTGAAAGACACACGTCATTATGCTATTATTATTACTTGCCAGTGCTAATACTTAGAAGACCTGAATGTGGCCAGCCCAGTAGCTCTGGGTACTTCTCAGCAGTAGAAGAAGACGTGATCCCTACCTTGGGAGTTTAGAGGATACCCAGCTCAAAGAGCATGCCAACACAGTGGTGTAGGCAAAACATTTTTTTTTCTTTTTTTTTTTCCCAAAGCAAATTTGAGGACAAATAGTTTGTCTTGACTTGAAAAAATAAAATAAAAAAATAAGACTTTCATCAGCTTTCTCTCCAAACAGCACCAAGTAGGAGAGTACTCCCCAGCTGCAGTGATGCCCAGTCTGGGGTAGATGGCATCCCCAGTGTAGTGTTTTGAGTTGGTGTTCGCCCTCCTGCCAGAGCTGGGCACCCTCTGCCTCCAGAGGAATGAGTGGAGTGAAACTCCTTGACTGGCTTCCCCACCACCAGTGAGGCCAATCCAGGGTGAGGGGGGTAAGCACTGGGGCTCAGGCTCTCTGGCCAGGTGTGCACTCATCCTCCATAAGGAGAACTCCTGGTGATGGGGGTGACATGCCTGCTAAAGCAATCAGGCTATTTTAGTCTTTTAGGAGATTACAATAGTTTGAAATAACTTGCTTTAATAGGTGGGAGGCAGGTGTGGTAGATACAACAAAAAGACATTAATTAACAGATAGCAATTAATAAAGAGACAACCATCATCTCCTCTTTACAATTGAATACATACCACATATGTAGACCACTTTTGATCTGTGGCCCCCAGTACACCAGCAGTATCTGAAGCTCAGAAACTCTTTGCCTTACATACTTTCAGGACTTTTTGACTTTGCCTGGGGACCAGTTACAGGCCTGGCTATGAATTCATCTTTGTTGGGGCAGTCTATTGCAAGTGTCCCCATCCTGGTGGGATGAAATGATGAAATGCCAGAAATGCTATCATTTCAGTAGGATTTGTGCATGGCTGTTCCAAGGCTTCACTCAGTTCTCCAAATCTTCTTAATAGCCTCAGGAGATAACCATGAGAAACTAAGATTCCACCACACTTTTTTTTTTTTCTATTTCTCCCATTTCCACCAGTATTGAATGCAGTTAGAACACAGTGGGAAAGTCATAAACAAAGACACTTTTTTACTCTATAGCCTTGCTTCCTGTTTGTGACAGAACCAATGACTTTCTACAGATTTTGAACAGCAAAATCATTTTTCTAATTTATTTTTTTTTCATTCTCTCAGCATAACATGCTATATAGCTCGCATATCAGGAGGATAGTCTAGCTAATGCGGGAACAGAAGCTGAGAATTGCTTGGAAAGTGGGATAACATTTCCTTGAAGATTATGACAGTTTTGTTTTTTTTTGCATTTCAAATTCCAGCAACACAAATGTACACAAAAATTCAAAAGTGTAAACTTCAAAATATTTTGATTTACCTTTTGGGGTAGTGGTTAGCTAAATTTTAATTACAAGACCAAACCTTCTTCTTATAAATGATTTACATGAAATATAAGAATGTTGTATCTTTGGAGCCATGAGACAAATCTGAAGACAGTTAATCTGTTACAAATAATATCCCCCATGTAAGAAGCCACTTTCCTTTCTAGGCCAGCAGGAATACCTTTTGTTAACCGTATATATTTCATTTGAAACATGGAGAGACAACAACCAACATCCTTCCCACAATTATACTTCCATAGTATAAAATTTTCTCATTTCAGAAAGTATGAAGTAAGATATTCATTCTTTGTGTTTTAGATATCAACCTAAATAAGATGGTGCTCTTAAAATTTGATTTCATTTTCTTCCAGTAGCACAGAGAAATGACACCTAACAGACGATACCAGCTGTCAGCTTTATGCAACCATATCTGTAGACTTCAGACAATTATCTGTAATCAATAGCTATAGCATCATGGTAATAAAATTATAGTACTTACATATAATTACACTTATGTTCAAATACATCCAGTTCCATTCAGAGAATATATCAATGGACTAAATCTTGATAAGTCAGTAATTCTCAATAGAGAGGACAGAAGGTCAGACCTGTGTTTTCCAAGAAATCTGGTTCAGAAAAAAAATAAATAAAACTTTCCTTTTTACCTAACCTTTTAATATTGCCACCCTTTTAGATTTTAGAAGAAACTCTTCTCAGAAGATCTTTGTAGATATATCCCTGAAAATCCTGCTCATGCTGCTTTTTATTTTCCTACAAGATAAAACTATTGCAATTACATGTATATATAATTACATATGTATGACTGAATTCACTGTCTATTGTGTACCGATTTATTCACTTAAGATCAGAAATTAGAGGACACTCCTGGATCCACTTGTAAAGCCACCACGATGAATTTTTCATACCATCATAAAAATAGGCCTGTATTATATTTCTCATTTTGTGCTTTCAGTTTCAGTGTTGTACCTCTCCCTGCTCCTTTTCCATACTCCTATTCTTTCATTTCCTGGTCCTCTATTCATTCCAGCTTTCTCCTTTAATTTTCTCTCCTACTATTACTTTTGTATTCTTAACATTGATGTTCAAGATACTATTCTCTGCCAAAAAACTGTTTGTATTGGTATTAAAAAGAATTCTGCTCTCTTTTCTTTAATTTTCTTTCTTTTTATTTATTTATTTTTTTCCCTCCATATATATATATTCTAATGCTTTGGCCATATTACAGACCCTGCCTTCAGTGGTTATGGGACTTTTCCTTATGTACATAATGTAATCTCAGATCCCAGTCACCCTGCTGTTATGAAACAGGGAAAAGAAAGACCCTTAAAAAAACAAAAAAAAAACAAAAAAAAAACCACAGGTATCTGGGCATGTTTCCCACCAGTAACCACTGCTGTTTAAATGCATTAAAAAACAGATCTGTGCAAGAAACAATAGGTAGGAAATGAAGGTCATTATGAAAGGACTTTTATAAAGGATCAGGACTTAAAGGATCAGACTTTTTTCTTTATGACTTATATGTGCAGGCTCTTGGCAAGAGTTTCTCCTCTTTCTAGATGAAGAAGCTTTCTCAAAAAGTGCAATGCTTATGGTCAAACTTTATGGTTTCCATCAAAAATAATAGTTATTAATTGTAGATTTTATACAAAAATACATCTTTTTGCTTAACCATCACTACCTGCAGCTGAGAAAAAGAAAATGGTGCACATTGATGAAGAGCCTGGTTTGGCTATGTCTACGAAAAAGCCAGATCTGTTGTTTCTGTAGACATTTCTGAGTCGGTTTTGAACCAGCTACCTTGGTGAGGTTGAAGCAAGAGGACTCGTTGCCTCCTGTGGCCTTTGCAGCCCACCCAGGGTTTGCTCACACAAATGTGGCAGTACCAACATGTACCAGCACGGACATGGGGCCAGACTGTGCCACGTATGTGCCTTGTGTAGTTTCCATCAGGCTTCAAGAGACAAGGCTCTTGCTTTGTAAATTATGAGGACAGATGAAAAGAAGAGGCAGTTTACCTATGGTGTGCTTCCAAAAACCACAGAGAGTGTAGGCTCCTTTAGCAAATTGTCCTTATCCTCTCTGAGAAAACTGACCTTTAAGTGGCCTGGAGAGAAAAGGTCTTTCCTACATCAGGTCTTAGTATCAGATCTGCAGTATTTTCTGAAACTGCAATGCAATTCCATTATCAAAGTGTATTTAAGTGTTTAAAGCCTACAAAATGTGGACACTGAGCAAAGATTTCCTTTTGGGAAAATAGGTCATGTCCTGAAAGCCAAGCATGGTCAGAAGATGGTAGGCGTGTCTTAGCAAATGGCATATAATTCCTTAAGTGCTTTCTAAAGAAATAATGTACAACCAGAGAAAAAAAAAAACCTAGAGCTGTCATATCCTGAAAGATCTGATTTACAAGAGATTTTTCTTTTTTCTTCTCTCTTTTTTTTTTTTTTTCCTAACTAGAGTTAAAAACAAGGTAATCACACCATAATTATAGCTTTGATCAGTTCTCTGCTGAAGACAAAAATGATTCTATGTAGGTCACTTGCGGATTCTTAAGTTTCAATAAACAGACTCATACCATGATAATATCAATTTAAAATCATGTGCGGTACGCACAAACAAAATCTGCAGCTGTTTCAGGTATTGTCACTAATGGCTTATTGTGTATTTCACTATAAACTCTTTATAAATTATGTTTACTGTCTTGTAATTAGTAGTACTAATAGTGCATAATATCAATAAGGTCATTAAATATGTAAACTATAAATAATCGTAATATTAATGCCACCAAGCAGCAACGCTTGACAGTATTGTGTATATTCAGTCAGCCTAATAGTATATTTCTCTGCACTTCAACAGACAGACATGGAACAGTGCCAGTCATGGGGTTAATGAGCATCTAGACAAGGGTAGAAGAAGCAAACTTGGTTCACAGTTGGTCAAAAAAAAAAAAGAAAAGAAAAAAGAAAAAAGTGTATCCTAACTCTTCAGTAACTACGGGAGAAGATGTGGACTTTTTAGATTGTTTTACCACTTCAGTTCTACATGCCCATCCCCTTTTCCTGGACAAGCAGTGAGATCAAGCTATAATATCCAAATTGGTGAACCTAACAACCAGGGTGATAGATTTGATTTCTAGATTGAGTAAAGATAAGTCAGTGACAAACAATGAAGCATTAAAAGTTAAGCAGATGACCCCCTGACATTGGATATCCCTTTTTATTTTATTTTACTTTATATTTTATTTTTAGACAGCTCCTTTGAAGAGGGGTGAGTTTTCTAGTTTGCTTTTTTATTTGTTTTTCTAATGAGAGTTTTACACTCTGATCAGCTTTTGCTATCTGCTAAATTTGGCTGGCATTACTGGAGAGGACAGTTATGGACTGAAGGAAAACAAACTATTTTCAAACCAGTGGAAACCTTGTACAAGCATTGAATTAGGTTCTATATGGTCTTTTCCTCTTCAGGTAGAGAGGGTACATAAAGATGCCTTTATGCTTATAGATAAATTTCCTTGTCTCTCTATCAGATGACCAGAATTTTATTATAAAATGAAAATGGAAACTATTTTTTGGAGAAAGGGCAACATCACCTTTTTGCCACTACCAGGATAGCACACTGAGAAGGCCTGTGCACTGATTAACATTTGGCATGCGATTCTGAAATAAACTGCATCTTTTAAAACTACCTCAATCTGTGCATTCATACCAGACTGAAACAGTAAAGCCATGGGATTTTCTTTTTCTGGTCTTTTATTCCCATGTGGGCAAAATGAATGATCTTTGTCCTTTCAGCCCTCACAGTTTGCTACACTGGAAGTCCACCCCTGTTCGAGATCAGCCCATCCATAAAATTTAGCCCCACATCATATTCCCAGAACTCCATTGCTGTGGCAGGTGCTAATGGGATTTTTGGCCACTTGGAATTAATGTTTTCAACCAAGTGACTATCTGGGGAGCTTCTAGCACAAATCCAAAAGCATTTAATACAAAATTAAACACTTTAAAAACAAACAAGCAAACAGTAGTCTTTGCTAAAACACTTCAGCTATTTTGCACTCAGGCTACTTGTGACACTTTGCTGGACTCAATACAGCAACAATAACTGTAGCCCAAAAAAGTCTCGTATGTTATTCTGCTCTGCTTAAAAGCAATAGCTGGTATATAATCTCTGTTTTTGTTTTGGTTTGGTTTTCTTTTTTGTTTGTTTGTTTTTAATCACACTTTTACTTAAGAATTCTTAAGTTCCTAGATAAGGGCTATTTGACAAATACCGTTTATTCTCCCATCTTGAAATTTCTTTTTATCTGTCTGATTCACACATTACAACAGGTAAGCTCGCATGTCCACTTCATCTACTCTTTAGTTCTGAACTATAAACTCTGGTAGAGTTCAGAGACAGCTTTAGGTCTCCAGAAAAGGTCATTCCTTTTCTTTCAGATTAAATTTCTCATGCATATTCTCTCTGTTTTATTGTTTTAGCAATTTTTTTTTTTTGGGGGGTGGGGGGGGGGGGGGGGGGCAAAACAGACATGAAACAACCTTCTTGCTTTTCTTTCCTCATATTTTGCTATTTCATCATTCTGCCCATATTCTGTTTCTCTGATTGCAGACAGACTCATCTTTTCTGGCCCTCTTTCCTTGTCAGCCACTCTCTTTCAATCCAGAGACCTCCTCCATTCTCTCCCTAGAAATACGAAGCTAGATGTTTAACATACGGATCTTTGAAAGTGCTGGGCACCCTCTAACAGACAGTGATAGATCTTCCCTCATTTCTACTGGAGTTGAGTTTCCTTGGCACCATCTACTATCATGCCTGTATACTTAGGGCTTTTCCATTTTGGAGCTCAGCCTTCACTACCTTTCAACACCTCTCCTGTTTCTGAGGACTGTCTTTCATGCAGTTCCCACTGCTCTTTTTCAGTCTGCTTAAAATGCTATCTTTAGCTGTCTTCAATTTTAGCAAACTCCAATTTTGTTTGTAAAACTAAATCAGACTTTAGCGGTCAACCTATGCATGTGCATAAACTTCAGAAAGGGCTGTCGCATTTGATATTCCAGGCTGCAAATGGAATGTATCTCAGTTTCTGAGTGTGATGATTGCTTCCACCTAACTAAGAGTAAAACAAAGAAAAGAGTTGTTTTTTTTTTGAATAAGAAGCAGACATTCTGCTTTGTACTGCAATGAAATCCTAACAATGTTAAATACAACAGCCACATTGGTTGCTTTTTCATCCCAAATTCCCAGTTTGAAATCCTGAGTGGTCTGATCTTGCACTCCTTGCTCAATTTGAGAACAGTATCAGTTTGAGAGGAGGGCCATGGAAATAAGGTTTTCCTTACAGTTGATCAATAGAGGGCATAATTAAGGACTGTAGGCCAAATCCTCAACTAAGGTAATTCACAGTGATTTACTCCACCTGCAAATCTAGCTCCCAACATGGAACTGCTGTTGTTAAAGTGCTAAATCACTCCCAATCAAGTCAGAAAAAATGTATTCCGTGCTTACTTTCCCATTCTTACTTCTTTGAATTTTCCTTAATTTGAATGCCTATCCCTCAGGAGATGGAGACAACCATTTCATGAAAAAGGGCAAATTAAATTTCAATACAGGGTCTGCTTGATCCCTCAAAACAGGTCAAAGTTGGGATAATTATGGTATCTGACTGATGTTCAGATGCTTACATTCCCTGATGAATCCATAACTAACTCTATGTGATGGAAATATCTCACATTATTCCTGTGTTTGCCAGCTTGCCGTGTCATTCCAGATGGCAAACACAAAAATAGCCTGAAAAATTTCTTTCCGAAATTCAGGCTTTAAAAGGGTTTTGTTAGTTCTACAAGAGATTTTCCAAGATGTTCAAACTGTCCAGTGCTTAAAACATAAAACACCCCAGCAGGAGTATTTTGTAAAGCCATTGTTACAGTAAATTTCAGGCCATTACTAATTTAATTACTGGCTACTTACTAAAAGTGTATTTATTTGTTCATTACTTCTCTAAGAAATCTACCTCTGCTGGATTTTATTCTTTGCATGATGCTGCTTTCATTAGAGTAGGAGTATCTTCAGAGCAATAGAATTGTAAAGGTCTCAGTTGTTAACATGAAAGTGGGACTGCTTAAATTTGATTACTGTGTTTAATGAAGTGTCACATTTATTTACAAGATGACATGATGAATCACATTACAGTTATCATAAATCAGCTTATAAGAATGGACAAATGGTTCAATAAACCAATGGATTTACAAATCTAAGATGAACGCATTTGGTTTTCTTGTCATATTTCCCTTTTTTAAAAAAATGGCACTGCACTATTTACTTTAGCCCAGGAGCTAAATTGGCAATTTGCTTTAAAAAAAAAAAAAAAAAAGAGAGAGAGAGACAGACAGAAAGAAAGAAGAGAGAGAAGAGAGGGATTGTATTTCATGTTGTGTTATAACTTTCTGTCTCACTGACCAAAAATGCCAGATTCACATGGACAAATCCAGTCCACCTCAATGTGTTCATTAACCTTAGAGTCATACATGAGTTATTTCCTTACTCTTCTAATGACTCCTGTTCCATCCCTAGCAGAAGACCTGTCCCACATCCATAGCAGATACTGTATCTCCAAACAGAAATCATTTTGCCCATTTCCTTCATTTGCACATATGCTGGGCCTTAAAATGGGGTTCAGATTTCCCCCAAGATTACCATTTTTAAGATTAAAATAAAATTGTATCTGCTTGCCTTTTGATACTTCACCTTGCCCTGTGTAACAGCAGTGACGTGAGTTGACCAAAGCCTGAAGAAAATCAAAAAGTGAATAAGCATCTGTACAGCCCTTCTCCCCTCCCTGACCTTGGAGTCTTCATTAAAAAGGTCTTAGTTCACTTCCATATGAGGGAAATTGGTTCATTTGTGTGCTGTACTCCCTCTCTCTCTCTGCCTGACTTGCAGAGGAATTTGTTTGAAACATTTTTTTCGGCACATTTCTGTTTATTTGTGTTTGCCCTGCAGAAATGCTAATGCAGGTTCATTGCATTAAACAGGCCTGATAACGTCTGAGTGCACTCACATATGTGTAGGCTGAAAAGCAGCCACATAGTGGGGAGGGAAGGGGGGCTGAGGAGGCCATGTGTGTGTTTTGGGGTATGCATGTGCATGGGGGGGAAGTTTCCAAGTAGCTGAGCTTGGGCTTTCGTGCCACATCTGCATTTAGCCCTATTTGAGTGACAGGTGTACATGGATGCCACATCGGCTGCCAATATGTTATGAGACCATGGTAACAATCGCTCATCTCTGGGGAGCTATGCTGCCTCGTTCCTCACTATCAGACATGAAAGAAATAATTTCAGGTGCCAGAAAAGGAACTGTGATAAAAGAAAACATTTCGGCTTTCATGGCACTGGAGTTTGCCCTGAGGCAACAGCTTTGATAAAAAAAAAGTGTCTCTTTCTTTACATTCACAATTAATCCATGATTATCTACAAGCAATCCTTTGGCCTATAGGACACTGACAGAAAAGTTGTTTTTCTTTTTTTTTTTTTACTTTTTTTTTTATTATTATTATTATTCCTTGTACAGTTCACCTCCGTTGTTTGTTTTTTTTTTTGTTTGTTTGTTGTTGTTGTTTTTTTTTTTTTTTTTTTTTTTTTTTTTTTTTTTTTTTTTTTTTTTTCCTGCTACACGCACCTATTGTATCACACAAATCTTCAAACTCTGATGAAGCTAGAGACAGCTTCCCACTCCCACTTTAGGAAGTTATGTAGATATCAGACATATCTGTGTAGAATAGCTATTGTTAGCTGAAGTATTGACATATAATGTTTCTTCAGTTGTATATTTAAGAAAGGTATGAAAGAGGGCTATTATACCACAAGCAAAGGTGAACCATTTGCTTTCTTCTGCATCATTCTATGTCATCAGCCAAAAGAAAATTTTGGTGTATTTTAAAAGCAAAACAATGAGTCTCATTCAGGAGGTGATATTATTCCTCTCTGCATGAGTTCACTTTCATTTGATGTTGGCTGGATTCAGTATTTATCGTGTCCACCTGATTTCGCCAAAACCATGCTTCACTGTCAAGGTCAGGTCCTACCCAAGGGATGTGCTGGGTCACATCATAAAACAAATGGCACTGGAGCTTCAACCCAGGCAATCTTCATATTTCATTGAGCCTCAGTATGCACTGGTTGTATGCAGCTTCCTCCATGAGGACTTCAATACCCAGCACTTCAAGGTACCATTCACTTGCTGAAAGGACAAAGACATGTCACAAAATGTAAGCGTTTATGGCCAGGTGACACAGCATGCCCCATGAGCACCTGGACATCCTGGTCCACGCACATCCCTCACGTATCCTGAGGCACAGGCTGGAGCTCTTTATCAGGGCTCATTCAAGAGCTGCTCAGGCAAGACTGTTCCTGGCATGAAGGAGTTTGGGAATCACACAAGAAAAGACACACCAGAAATTATCTTGGGCACGACTACCAGAAATTATCTTGGACACAAACCTCTGTAGCCCAGGCCTATCACTTACCTTTCCCAATCTTTGTGTCCTACATCCCAGGGAGCCTGCAGAGCCACAGCTTGACACAGTGCTACCTTCCTTTGGTGGAGAAGCCTCCATGTCATCTGAATTGTTAAGCAAATCTGCTAGACATCTTCCATGCATATCTGAAAAATTATATACTCAAATACTTCTCCACCTAGTATTTCCACAGAATAACTCCTTTTGTCTTTACTAGAATATATTAACTTTTCTCCAATGACAAGCGTAGCAGCCACAAAGTAAAAAAATACAGCAGTGCTTCTCCAGCAAGTTGGGTGGCCTGGGACATAACTGTCCACATAGAAGAGGTGTGTTTTTTTTCCTATTTTTTTTTTTTGTGTGTGTTTGTTTGTTTGTTTGTTTTTGTCATCTCAGCAGACGCTTGTTCTTACTGCATGAACAGCTTAAAGAAAACAAACAAACAGTAAGTCCATGGACTTACTATGCATCTAGCATTACGCACTTTCATCTGGACTTTCCAATGGGAAGAAAATTTTACTTGTATATAATATACCTTCACACCTCTTTACCTCAGTTTCTTAGTCTGAAACAAAGAAATATCTTTCCTTATGCAAACACACAGCTAAAGAACTGAGAAAAATACCAAAAATTGATTTAACAATAATATTTAACTTCACATAGCAGTATCCAGTAATGAGTTCAGTTTTCTCCTTATTCATCTCAGTCACAGCTGACTTCTTAAGCCCATCCCAACTTTCAGATTTTAAAATGGTGTCTCTTAAGCAGCAACAAGTTGTCTTCTCCTCATGTTACTTATTTCATGTCTTTTTAAGGGGTACAATGACATAGAGTGTTTTCTCCTGGTGGAGATTAACTTTTGCAACACTCTGCCTACAGGGTACCAGTAATTAAGCAGCTTGTGCAAGAAAATTCAACAAAAAGAAATTACCTTGGTCTGAATTCTTCAGCTACCACAATTGTAGCAAGTCTGTGTTTCTATTTCTGTTTTTTCCTCCTCATTTTTCTCTATCTAGATCTATCTGTCCATATGGATGGATGTTTCTTTTTCTTTATCATTGTGTGTCTCTCTCTCTCTTTTTTTTTTTTTTTCATCTGCATGCATCATTGTCCAGTTTTACATTACTGTCTTCCAACTAACCCAACCAGTAATATTTTCAAAGATGGGTTGATTGTGGAATGGAATAAAACCAATCTGAAAGATAATAAAAAACAGATTGGGGAGAAGAAGGAATTATTAGGGAGCAAAGCCCTAACATGGTATTATAAGTTATGTACTCTTAGCTCCCTTGCTCTAACAAGCGGCTGCATAAAGCTAGGTAGCTTTTCTTCTCAAACAAAGCTAAAGAAAAAAAAAAAAAAAAGGCTTCTGTGTGTATGTTGGTACGTGTTTCAGGGGAAAAAAAATCAGGACATTGTGAGCAAACTGGCTCTGCAATGGATCGACAAGGGTTTATTATTCTGAGCAGCACTCAATCAAATGTGGCCCCTATGAACAGAGAGTAATGTTGGCGAATCATCCTGGGGGCTTTTTTTTCTGTGTGTGAGTGGTATCCATCTGTCAGCTGTCAGTGCCAGTGAGAGATATACAGAGCTGTCACTTCTTGTCAGCCAGCATTTGTGAGGCCTTTTGCAGCTGCTACACAACACATACTGTCCTTATTGAAGGCCAGCAAGGAGTCTTGGAGAAGATTCTGCTGGGCAGGGTGAAAAGGGGAAGAGAGATGTCAGGACCACTGTAGGAGAACAGCCTTGACCCATCAAAGATTTTTAGCTTCAGTTTCAAAATCCTATTCTTTTCTGAATATTAATGATAATAACAGGCAGATGGAGAGCTGAGGTAGTGGCATAGCTGTATGCTTTGTATTTTGAGATTCAAGGCAAGTCTTGCACTCCCTTTAGTACCTTTGGAACCTGTAATAATAAATATGGTGGGATGCAGGTGGCGATGCATTCCAAAGAGTCCTATGCTGCATCCTGAATGAAATGAGGAAGGGGACAAACAATTATTCCTCCAAGGAAAAAAATCTCCATCCATCAATCCCCAGATATACATACATATACAAGATCGATGTGCGTGTGCGAAAAACTTATATGCGTACCCACACATTTTAGAAGTGTTGGAGCTGCACTGGGACTGTGCTGAATTTAGGGCTAAACTGAAATTCAGGTTTCAAGGCACTGAAATCTTGCCAACTGTTTTCTCAAAACGTTGGCTCCAAATGCTGAAAATCTCATGAGATCAGCTGTTCTTCTGAGCTTTCCTCCATCATGGGCTGTATCAGAACCAGCTCCAGCAAATAAGATGCCTTTTGAGTTTGTGATCTGCTGCAGATTTACAGCACTGATAAGGACCAAAAGTTTTGTGTCCAGGCTGTTTGATCTTGCATATTATCAATCACAGATGGAACTGAGATACTGTTTCTAAGTAAAGGATACGGATTTTAGAATATTATTATAGAATTGTAGAGCATTATTACAAATCTGTCTGTATGCCAAATTTTTTTGCATCATTTAAAGAAGAGTTATTGTTTAAATCTATAGAGGACATTTTGTTTTGCTTTACATATTTACAGCTGCCTTCACAGCAAAGCTAAACTAACATGTCCAAATTGCAAGGCAACAGGATAGGAGAAATCCATATACATGGAACTGGGAAATGTTAAATTCTACTCGTTGCTTTTCCATTGACTCCACAAGTTGCCTCAAGCTGCTCATGCCAATTGTGTGCTTGTTTCCCATTTGGTGATAATATTTAATTGCCACCCTCACAAGGGCACCATGTTGATGAATCTTTCAACCAGTCTTTGAGCTTGTAAAAATCTCTGCAGGTGCAAAGCTTTCTCAAGAATATCACTAAACCAATTGAGCTGTGTGATTCCAGTTGTAGATTCATAGTGCAAAGCTAAAAAACATAGTCCTAATTCTGCTCTAATAATTATGTAAAGGTGGAAGATTAAGTGATGTTAAAACTCTCAGTACAGTGCAGCTTTGTACATTACTAAGCCAACATTTAAGCATAAGCTCTCATGCTAGAGATTTTTTTTTTGGAGGTTCTCTTCTTTTTCTGATGATAACTTTTCAAGAAATTAGAAATTCAGGATTAAAAACAAAATCAAGGGTAAGTTTATATAGTACATAAATCAATGAGGTCCTGTTCAATGACTAGAGCTTGCTTTAATACATAATAATGATAACATGGTAACAATAACTATAATATAATGATTAGATATGTATAATATTATATACACTATATAATATTAATTAGAAAATATAAACAATTCATTTTAATTACTTTGCATGATTCAATTACTTCACATGCAAATGAAATTTAAAATCCTGCAGAATACTAAAAATCAGTAAGTCTTATATTAATTATATTGTTTAATATTTTTACTAGGTTTCAGAAGCAGACTGCTATTGTGAAACCCAAGCAGGAAGTACTTCACTGATTCATTTTGTGCCTGTAGAATTTTATTATTTTTATTTAAAAGATGCAAAAAAGATTTATAATTTAGCTTAGGGTTGCTTGAAAGCCTGCTCTGTTTGGTTACCAGTTTCAAACACATATGGTATAACTCATATTGCTGCAAGTAAAACAAGACTGACTGTTGAATGAGCATAACACTGTAATAGCAGAATGTCTGCATTTAGCCCTTTTAACTCAGATCTGCTCACAAGCCAAAATCAAATGGGAAACAATTAGTGCCTGTCAGAAAATGATTTCCCCCTTCCCCCTGAGAACATCCAAAAATGCAAAAGAAAAAGAAAAAATGTTCAGCTGAAAAGTATTAATTTTATGTTGGAGATGCTGTTCCAATAGCTCATGGGAGTTGTAGTTCATATGCCTCATGTCCCAATTCTTTTCAATGACTTAATCCCCTATTAGACTGTCTCTTGCCCTTAGTCTCCCCTACACACTTCCATGAATAATTTTGTCATATCATGGAGGATCCCACTATTTGTATCCTAGAAGATACAGGAAACCCCATAAAGGGAACCTGATCCATAAATGACAGAGGGAGTTTGTGGCTCTAAACAACTTCTGTCAAGCCCTGTGGCAAAGCTCTAAAGTTTGGGCAATTTTGTGATTTGAATGAGAAGTCAGAGATACAATTCTCCTCTCTGAATTAAAGTCTAAAGCTTACCACACTGCAGATTAAGAAGGCTCTGGATAGTTCTCTTTTTCATTTCCTGCAATAACAGTAGGATTCTGAGGCATCCTCCAAGATGAACCCCTTAAATAAACTGTAGTGAACGAACAATACAGAAACCATTGCAAAAGTGCAGTGTACCTGGAAGGTTACAGCATTTCTTGTGAAAGTTACAGGTATGCACAAAACCTCTAGGGTCATAGACGTGAATTCTTTCTCATGAGCCCTCTGGAAGTGTCCTGCATTATGGCCTTTGTCCACCAAAGCACAATTTGCTGGATTACCACAGAGTGCCTTATAAATATTATTATTTCCTGGGGGAGAACAAGAGAAGGGCACTGCTTCAAAGATGAGGGGCATGATAGTCGTTATTGTGATTAGGAAGAATAGCAGCCTTGGGGATCTTTATAAACTTAGTTATTCTTGGGTTTGGAAAATGACAAGCCTGAAGAAAATTGGGATTGAGACGAAGAAGCTTGTTTACAGCAACTTGCAGTCTAACATCTATTCTGGAAAATTCTGGTGGAAACAAAGACACTCAGTTTTTCCTGTGTTGCAATCAAAACAGCATGGTGGTCTCGGTTAAATATGGCCACTATCTATTTTCCTATTAGTAATATATTTGTACATCCCATACCTCCCTAAACCAGACTAGAAGGACACTGTAGCCTTTTCAGTCCTCCAATGTTGTTTTAATTATTAAATTGCAGGACTCTGCTTCCTTGATGTTTTATGCAGTTGTTTATTTGCTATTGGGCATTTCCCCAGCCTGCCTACACCATCTAAATTTGAAGAACGCATTTTATTTACCCCACAGACTTCCTTCTTAGGCTTGCTTGCTGTCTCTGCTGATCCTGCCCCTGCTTTCCCCTGCCCATTCAGTTGGACTTCTCCCCTATATTCCCAGCAGAGAGCCCAACAGAAAGCACAGACACAAAACAAACAAACAAGCAAAACAATTGTGTAGAGCAGAGCAGTAGGTAGACATGGTGTAGACAAGATACAGCCCAAAGCAAGAGAAAGACTATTCACAACAGTGGCTCCACATCTAGCCCACAAAGGCTCAGTTGTTGGGGCACCAGGCCTCTTGGGCTCACCAATCCCTCTAGATGTTGTTTGGTTTCCTTGCTATTCTAGGCATGAGGAAAGGGTGGAAGCAGTCTGGAGACTAACTACAGTTTTTTACATCTCCTCATTTTCTGGCTGGCAGAACAACATAGGCTCAGCAAAATCAGGGAACACAGCCTAGCACGACCAGGAACTGAGCACCAGGCCCAAAGAGCTTGAGTAGATCTGGCACTCAAAGCTTCACAATTAGGGTACAGAAATACAGTTCCCCTCATTTCACTACTGAGAAACCCTCAGGTATCCTTGCTAAAGACAGAATCAGGCAATTTGCAAAAGACCAGAGTAACACAATTTCAATGTGTAAAAGACAGCAAATAGGTCACTGAGAATGGAAGTAAAAGTAGCAACATCGGGTATTAGCAGGGCCACAACAGAAGTAAAATAAACACTTTAATCAGGAAATTGTGAACATCAGCATTATCTTTCTGTCACCCATAGCAGCAACTGGGGTTTCCGACCTCATCCAGGTAACACAGATGGAGAAAGAACTGCAACAGGAGCTCAGTGAGGAGCAGCCCTCATGGGAAGCTGTGGAGGCACCAGGAAATAATTGCAGGGCACAACGCAATGCCAACACAGGTGTGATTGACATTACTGGCAGCTGAGAGAACTACTGCTTCTGGCCTTTTTCTAAAGGTAGCATTGTCTAGTGAAGACTGACAGATTTCCTTACAATCAGTTGATAACCTTGGAAAAAGCAGAGAAGAAAAGCTGTGTCTTTCAGATGCCTTCAGAAGAAAGGAGACCATATGGTAAGAATCTTTAAGACTGAGTTGATGTGTGCCAAGCTACACAGGTACACACAGTTTAGTGGGATTGACACTAAGAAGTGGGAAAATGGGCAGAGCCTACAAACTGTTAATAAGCACATTTACTTCAGGCATCCCAAAACAGGAACAAACAGGACCATTTGGATTATATAGTGCCACCTATAATTCAGTGTTGCTTAACACTTAGCTTTGTAGACAGTTTCCAGTTGCTCAAAACACTAATAAATTTTATTTACACTGGCTGACATTTCCCATACCTCAGGCTAAGTGTCTGTGGAATATTGCAGCCAAAATGTGGCTCAACTATTTTTAAGTACTAGGCAGTTGTGCTTATAGCTTGGGAACTGCCTAGCTTCATCCTTTGCATTGAGGCCAAGATAACTGATGAGGCTCGGACATGTGTGTGTGTCTATCAGCTGGAGACTTGGATGCAGGTTTATGCCATCTAGAACACTTGATATTATGTGGCAGTTTAAAAGGTTCCTTTGGCATGACAAAGGCATACATATTACATGAAAGCTACCCCAAGTTAGTCACAGGTCAACACCTCATCAACAATTTTGTTGAGGGAACATTAAAGACAAAGGCCCATGGAACAAATTAAGGATTTTTATATAGTGCAATATTAATATGTACTTCTTTGGTTTGAAATCCAATTTTAATCACTTACTATGTTCAAATAGTCATGGAGGGGAAAAATATTATCATAACTTGAAAATCCTCTCTAAATCATTAAAGAAAGCTTGTCTATGTACTAAAAACATTTTGCAAAGTGAAAAACAGAAACTGAAACATTAAAATTGTTATAAGTGCACTGCAGTTATCAAAACAACCATTAAAAATCAGGAAATTCAAATTTAAGGTTAAACTTAAAAGGAACCTAAGATATATGTTAGACCATGACTTCAAGGAATAAGTGCTAGTAAGATTCAATGATGTATTATAGAACCACAGGATCACAAGAATCACAGAATAGTAGAGGTTGGAAGGTGCCTCTGGAGGTGATCTAGTCCAACCCCCTGCTCAAGCAGGGATGCCCAAAGAAGGCTGCTCAAGACCATGTTCATGTGGCTTTTAAAGCTCACCAAGGAGTAATTAGTAACTATCAGTAACAAGTTACAATCAGTAACTAATCAGTAACATGGAGTATCAGTAACTATTATCACTGTAGACACTTACATGTAGGTACTTTAAATATATATATATATTTATGTCCATTTAAAAAGAAGTGTTTTGTCAGTTTTGAACTTAAGCTGGGCATGACTTCATTCTATCCATTTTTAGACATTTTAAAATTTATTTTCCTGATCTTCCTTTCATTTTATTCCTTTTAAAATACTTCTTTATTATTAATTTTTCACCACTGTAAATTTGATATTATATGAAAACAGGAGAAAAATTCATGGATGGCCCAGTCCTTTCTGTAGAAATATACATTTCCAGATCCTGTACATTCTGCTGACCCATACAGTTGTTATTTTTTAGTAGAATCCCATGGATGTCATCCACAGCCTTTCCAGGTTCAAGTGTGTAGTTTGAGGCTCTTTCCTATTAGTCCACTCAGACCTTAATCCTCTAATAGTTGAAACAGTTGATAAACAGTGTCTTCTATGGGACTCTTGGTGGATGTAGGTTGACCAAAGGCAAAAAAAGAAATCCCTTTAATCCCTTTTTTAGTGAGAGGCTATCTGAAGAGTTCTATTGAGTCTTTCATCTATTTTTTTGTTTCCTTCTTTTTTTTTTTTTTTTTTTCTCAGGAGTATGAAGAAAAATGCAGACAAAAAAAAAAAGTTGGGAATAATGTACACATATCAACTTAACTTCACTTGAAGCATATCTGAACAGCTGTCTCCCACATGAAGTGTTATTCTTCTCAGTAATTGCCAAAAAGAAAGAAAAGCCAGTGGTATTAATGTATATAGCATTCTAGATTTCCCTGGCACTACAGAAAAACAAAGAAATTAAAAGGTGGTGCAATAAATGAAAGAACATTACCCCAAAGCAGGTTGTTTGCTTGCTAACAGAAGTGTCAGCAATTTTTCCTGGCATAGTCACTTTGAACAGTATAGAAACAACAACAGTGAAACACAGGACAAAAAATAATTAATTAAATAAAATCAAAACGTGTCTGTGTCCCCAGGATCTTCCTCCCTTTCCTTTACCAACAACTGCAGGATATGAATCACACTCAGTAAGGCCACCAAGCTCTAACAGCTGATCTCTACTCTGCTTTGCTGGGAAAGGAGACACTTTTTTCAACTTTCTCTGTCAACATGTCACAGCAGAAAGGAAAGCCATGCAAAAATCAAGTCAGAGCTTTCCCAGTGATGAAGCTTTTTACAAAAAGCAAATGTTTTCCTTTGAATTATTACCATCTGAGCTATTTCCACGTTGCAGCTGAAGGCCAGTAGTTTGCAAGTGCAAATACTTGAAGGGGTGGGAGATCGTTTCCATTTTTGCCAGTGTGTAAATCTTGTTTTTTGCTGGCTGCAGTCACCCTGATGAACTTGGACTGAGTGAAGGCCCCACTGTTTCGTGACATGAATATGATTTTGAAGTCAATAATGTAAATGCTTTCTTATATTCCACACAAGCAAGGCAAGAGAGTAGATAGTCTCATTTATTGTCAAGGTGTTGTTTAAAATAACCATTAGATGTGCATGTACCCTAAGCTATGTGCTCCAAAAGCTCTGCATATGTGTGTCTACTGCCTAGGTCATTCCACTGAAAAAGCTGAGAACGTATGTAAATCTCTTTGGACTCATCAACTCTAATGCTTTTGGCACAGTTCTTCATCACCCCATTCTCTTCTATTTGTTTTCTATTTGTTTTTTCTATTGTCTGCCCATATCATATGATCCTGTAAATACATGGATCTAACTATCTGCTGTGATTAAAACCAGGAATAGTTTCTCTTGCAGTAAGTAAGGTTAATCATGCTCAGAAATGGGCTCTTAATGTAACATCCCAAATATCTTCCTAGAAAATGTCCTATGGGCCCTAATTATCTCTTTCCAAATAAAAAGTATTGACTCCAGAGTTTTACATATCTGCTTAGTTTTCAACTGGATTTTGCTGGTTGTTTAAATAAGTATGCTCATTAGCATCTGTCATCTGCCCAGACTTATTATTTCGTTGCTCTGTGTTGATTTGACTTATTAAGACCTACAAGCCTTGATCCTGCCTTAAAGATGGACTCCAGAGCAGATCTGCTGCAGCAGTTACAGCCATATGAACAGGTAACGTTAGTGCCCACAAGCTCAAAAAGTCTGCTGTCCTGCCCTGCTGAAGGTTTCCACCTGCAGATTTTTTTTTTTATTTTTTTTTCTTCTATCTTGTGACTGAGCCCACAGCTTTTAATTGTTAAACCACATTAATACTCTTGGAATATAGAATAGCAGACATATCAGCCAAACAAGCAGCATATTCCTTTCTTCCCCTGCCCTCTTCTCTCCCCAGTCCTTGCTCCCAAATGAGAAATGCTAATATACTGTGTGATGCAGGAATAGTTTAGTGTGTTTCTCGCCTGCCCCAGAGCCGATGGTTGTTTGGGACTATGGCATAATTCCTTCTGGAGTTGCTCTCAGCATGGTGGTTTTAGCTTTGCAGGCACTATTTAGGGAGAACTGGGAGAAAATATTCCTGTGGCAGCCCATCTTCATTTTCCAGCTCGGGGAGGAAACTCACAAATATTTTTTGTTTGTGGTTTTATAATACTTACATATGTTTCTAAAGGACTGCTGGTGGGAAAGGCTGTCAGACCAATGAGTGAAGGAACTTCATGTGGGCCTTCCATGTGATTGTGCAATGCAAATACTCCCCTAAAAAAGGCTGGCAGACTGTGACAGCTTTCGCATTCTTTTCCCTTCAAATTCTTACAAAACTTCATCAGCCTAAACAGTATCAGAGTGCCTTCTGTGGATGTTAAGTAATACAACCAATTTCTAGTTTATTCAGTTGTTCCTCTTCTATTATTTCTCCCCCTCTTGTTTTCCCCACTCCAGAGGGAGCCTTTCATTTTCAAACATTTTCCTGTCAAACATTATTATGACTGCTTTTCATCCACCTCCTGTCTCCCAAATGCTTTGGGGTCCTCTCTTATTCTGGAGATGAAAGATCATCCCAGGCTGCCCCCAGCTGATGGATGCTTGAGATAGGGTTTTGGTAGTGGGAACATACAACCCAAAGGAGCTTGCAGGGAGCCCAATGACATAGTGTGACCAGGGGTACCTGACACTGGGGCCAACCTGCAGCCTTGCCTTGCCTGCAGCCTAGCTCAGAGTTACATTTGAAGATAACAGAGGCAAAGTCTTCTCTGCCAGTCAGGCAGCAAAAAGGTCTAGACTGTGTCATGTGCCAAGGTAGGGCTAAAGAGGTAAATGCTGTTTCCTAACAAGAAGTAAAAGCAGCTCCCTGTCATCTACAAAGGGTTAGCTACAGTTTAACCCCACATCTTTCCTCGGGTGACAAATACCCACCAGGACTGATGAGCTAATTCCAGCCTGAGATGAATTAGCATCCATGTACTTAACAAAGAAATGCTGAAGCAACAACCTGCTATGCCACTTGGCCTGGGACAATGAGACATCAATAACCTCGTATTTTAAGTCATTTTACCTAGCAATGTTTGCAAGCACTGTCCATTAGCCCTCCTCCAACCCCCCAATGCCACCTCTAGAGATGATGAAGTAAAATTCAGTTTGAGATCACACTTATTCCTGCATCCAAATCCATCACATATTATAGCCTCTCATGTTAGCACAAACATCCTTTAGAATGAAACTTTCCTATTACCATTTCCATTACAGAATCATTTCATCTGTAATAATTTTCCATCAGAGGCTGAAGAGGAGTCTGCTGCAGCTTTACCTGCTGTTCATACCAGGCACGATTGAGAGATACCATTTTTCTTTGTGTTTGAAACCAACAGGAGGAGGAAAAGGGTCTATAAATACAGCCGATCAAGAGTATTTTATATCTATCGGTGTGCCGTGAAGCCCACCTGTAAGAAAGCTGGAGAGCAGGGGTAAGGGAGGGGGTGAGATTTAGGAAAAATCGGGGCAGAATTAATCCTTCAGGTTGAGCCGCCTCTGCAGAGCATGACTACACAGTCCTGCCGGCTCGGAGGACCATTATTCAAGGGTTAAATGTCACTCAAATCAACCTCATTATGAACTGAGGGATGAGGAGGGGCTCGGGGGAGACACTGCTTTCTTATGCATTTCCAATTGAGCCGCTCTGGCCTGGAGATGACCCGCCACACGATTTTTAAATTATCTCTGTGCGCGCTCTGCTTGTTTTGGAAATGCTCTAAATAAAAATAATGGACTGTCTTTTAATAAGTCTCATTGTGAAGATTCCACATATCAAACAACGCAGCGCAGCTTGGAGGCAAGCGACGGGCATGTGTGATCTAGCTGGAAGAGAGACAAATGGTGATGGGAGCAACTCCATCTAGGGACCGCTGACAAGAAAATGGCATTCGCAAACTGACACATCTGTCAGGGTGGAGAATATTGGCACCTGTCACGCAATTTCAGTCATGACTTTTAATAAAGCTGCTTTCCCTTAGGTAAAATTGGAACTTGACTGTAATATTAGCTGCAAGCACGTCTTGTTTTCCCCTTCAGAGCTCTTTTGTACGTGAGACGTTTCAAATGAATCTTAAAGCTGAAGTAATGATGTTTACTACTTCTTTCCTTCCCCCCCCCTTCCCTTACCAAGTCTGGATTTGAAAGAGATGTTGTGCTGAGTTTTTTTTCTTTGCAAAATGTCTCCCCTTCATCTACCAATACCAGATTTTTTTGTGTGTGTGTGTGAGTGTGTGCGTGTGTGTGTGTAGTGTTTTTTCTCTATCACTCTTTTTTTTTTTTTTTCCTTTCCTCCTCCTTTTCAGCTGGGCTGTTGTTTGAGTGAATTTAGCCTGGGGAAGCATGTATATCATAAAAACTGGGTTGGGATTTGTTGGCTGTCAGTCAATAAATCAGTCAGAGTTTAATTACCAGGCATGTGATGGGAAGCGGTGACAGGCACCAGGTCTGTTGGATAGCATTTCTTATGGGGCAGCCACTACTAAAAACAAAAAGTTAGGGAGTATGTGTGCGTGAGTAGACGCCGGATGGGAAGGAGGGGGGGAGATGGAGGAAAGGAGGGGGAGACATGGAGAAGGAGGAAGGGGGAAAGGAAAACTTGAGGAGTCCTGCAGCTGGAATCTGCTATTATGAGGGGAAAAAAAAAAAAAAAAAAAAAAAAAAAAAAGGTTTCTTGTTCTTAAAACAAAGACTATAAGCGTCTGTTTCTGGACAAAAAATAGTATTTTTAACTGAGGCGTTCCCATGTTTTGCTTGAAATATGTCAGTGTGTTCTGAGTGCTGTCTGATGCCTGTATTAACTTACGCTGCACTAAAGTGCGCCCCTTTGTTTAACACTTGCAAATATTTTATCAGAAATATTTTTTTAAAGGAAGGAAAATAACTACAGTTGAGAGAACACATCGGGGAGATGGGGCTGGAAGGAGCTGGAGAACTATTGTATTACAAAATGACATAATGTGTTAAAGGACCTTTCACAAAGTGAGAGTAAAGTTTTTTAATAAAATATGAAGGTTATATAACATTCCCAATGAGGAAATCAATAACTTTTTTTTTTTTTTTTTCTCCCTCTTTCCCCTTTTTGGAGGGTTTCCAGGATGTCTGACCATGGAAATCATATACAGTTGTTTTTTTCAAAGGCAATTCATACTTGACATGGTTTTTATTTTTGACTAGTGATGAGAGATGTCATCTTCTTCCTGTCATATGCCATGAAGCATTATGTGGAGATACCACAGGATGTTTTGACTGAAAAGATGCTCTATTTTCTTTTAAGTATTCTCCTGTGGTGTATCTCAGTGTGTGTTTCAGAAATCTTTTGTCCACTTTAAGGCATTATGGGTAACGGACACAAAAGTCTCTGGCTTGAGGTAGTGTAGCTGCTCCTCTACTGGCAAGGCATTTGTCCGTCAGCACAAGGAAGCACAGGGGATTTGTGAGGAGAAGAGGAAAATGATCGGCAGAAGAGCTAGTTACAAGTGGACTTCAGCTGGTGAAAATTTAGCAGAAAATAGAGAACAGTTCAAATTTCATAGAAACATCTCCCCCCCCCCACACACACACACAAATGTCAGATTGCATAGGGAACTTTGCCCTATTTAGACATCTAATTTAAGCAGTGTCTTGATTCAAAAATAAGAACAAAACAAGCTGTTTTGCTCAGATAGGTGGACTCCCATGCTGACAGCCTGTTTATCTCCTTGTCAGGTTGCTTCACAGCTGCCTCTGTGACTTCATCTTTGTGACTCTGGATGCCCAGCAAGACCTCCTGGAGTTCACCTGCAGGACCTCTTCCCATCCAATTTTAAATTGTTCCTGTCATTTCTACCTGACTACACGTAAACTTCCTATTGTTTTCTCCCTACTCTCTGTCAACTTTTTTCACTCTTCTTAGATAGTAAACTACTCGGAGCAGAAACCTTCCTTCTTGAATGTTTGGCAAGTACCTAGCATACAGTGGGGACTACTATAAATGTGCAACAAGTAACTCTAGACCTTACATTTCATACATATTCAAACCATATGGGAAGTGATATACAGAGCAGGGTTGCAGGAGCCATCTCTTAACTGCAGTCACAGAAGATCAGAAGAGGGAGGTGGAAGAGGGAAAGAATGTAAATTTCAGGTGGGAAAGGTTAAGATCACATGAAGACTTTCATTCAGTGAAAATTTTTGTGAAATTTCCCCCTTTAATGAGCATTTTTCTCCTTTGCCTCCATTTCCTCTGATAGTGGCTGGGGGTTTTTGCAGCAAAGGAAAACAGTTTTGAAATGGATACCTTTTTCTGTTTCGTATGAACCACCAGTAGCACTGGTTTAATGAGACCTCAGTCCTAAATGTCTTGTGGATCTAAAGAAAAATAAATATACCTATTTAAACCTTCTCCTTGGAGATGTATGCTCCATTTCCAGCCCTGCCCTTGTGATTTTGCAAGTTCCAGGTCAGGTTTTCTCAGACCATTGGAACATGGTGTCCTTCCATGGTCAGCTTGCCCAGCCTCAGTAAATTTTGTTTAAACAGTTGAGCGCTTGTTAAAACAGACAGTGGCAGGTGGCAGTAGCACCTTGTGGCTGATAGGAATTCAGCCAGGCCCTCTTGCAGGGCATTTCACCAGTCTCTGTCATCTTGGGACCACATGAAATTTCATTAAACTGAACTTGCCCTGCATGGGATGGCATCTCTAAATCTCAGTGCCTGTAGAAGAAGCATCACAAGGACTCTGGTGCCCTGTACATAAAGCTGGTCCACCTCCGTGCCAAACACACCCTGACAGCAGCACCAGCTCTCTGTTTGCTACCAGGGATGACTGGGGAACAGGGAACCAGGGAAACAATTTCATAACTGATTAAGTATCCAGCTGTGCTTCAAAGCTACATGGAAACCCATCAAGGTTGAAGACTTAACACAAAAATAATAATGGGACATGCAGCTCTGGAGTTGTAAGTCAGAATCAGCCTCCTGAATGAGTCATTTTGGCTATTAATGTAATGTAAGAATGTCAAATTATTGTAATCTTTGTCAGAGGTCAACCTACATTAGAAAAGCAGCTCAACAGACACGGGATAAATACCTCTTAATAATTTAGGAAAGCTGCTTTTTTTTTTTCTGCTGATAATTAACTTCACTATCCAAACACTTGCTGCTGCCCTGCTACTCTCTTCTTCAGGCAAGTGTGAGTGCAGAGCTCTCCAGCATGGAGTTCAGCCTCTTCACAGACCTGCGTGAAACCACTGGTGGCATCTCCAAAGGTTTCATGGGATCAGCAGTGCTAGTTTCAGTTGATGAGGATTTACACCTCCCATGTGCGGCTTAGAGTTCTGGAATAAAATGTTTTCAATATTGAGAATTTTGACTAGCTTTAAATCACAATCAGGATTTTTTTTTCAACATTTCCACAGAAAAAATCTAGATGCCCAGATTTTTTCAAAATAGGTTGTTTGCCAGATAATCACCCATGCCTCCTAAATGTCAGAATACATTTACTCATTCCCAGACCCACTAAATCTGTGGAACAAATTATTACAGTGTGTCACAAGGAGTGGGGAGGTTTGGGTGTAGGAATCTGCTCCAAGCCTGCCTCTGGGAGAGGGAAGAAGTATGCTAAAGGCTGAAGCAAACAAGACAAAGACTTTGTATTTGTGGCAGCATTTAGAAGCAGGTAAACCTTCCCTGTCTCTCCATTTCAGTGCAAATTTTGTTTTCTCTTCTTCTTGATAGCCTCAGGAAAATGCACTCCCAGACAGATTTTTCCCCCTTTCTTTAATATCTACTTACCATACTCAAAGGAAAAGGAATTTTTGATAGATACCATGTACGGGCCAAAGGCTTCCTTAAAACAGTGCTACCCTCAGAGAATATTTTGCAGCATTTTGTGAGACAGAATACCTGATCCCTGAACTTAACTATGAGTGCTTAGAGACAGGAGAGTCAGGGGCCAATGTCCCACCTCCCAGTTTTCCCTGTAACTGTGTGCATTAATTGATATTTACTTAGGGAAGTGTGTGATGGCCTCTAGTGGTGCACACTGTCGGTAAACACAGAAGCATCGCATCTTCTCTTTTCTGTTTTTTTTTTTGAGTAGCACTGGAGGAAAAGTGTTCTGGATGTACTGACATGGATGTATTGTTACCATACGAGTAATGAGACAGACCAGTGACAGACAGGCGGCTCCATTCGTGACACTCGTTCCTCCATACTCTGAGGAGGAGGGTGCTCGGCACATGCTGGAAGCAGATGCAGAGACTGATATTTAGCAATGACACCTTATGTACTACAGATTGCCTATGAAAGCACCATCATGTTCCTCGGTCCAGTACTGGGGAATGACAGCAGACTGACTTCATCATGGTTTTCTTTTCCTGCTACCTACCAGGCACATGTGCATACTCGTTCAGTATGCTAGGAAACAAAAATATTGATTTGTTTCATTTCTGCTGTGTTTTTCTGCCTTTATCATGATATATTTTGATGGCACGATCAGATTAAGACCACAGCAGAAGAACCAAATCTATGGGACATTTTCTTGCAGTGATGAGATGGACTGACCCTCAACAGCACAAACAAACCAAGTCTTCCTGCTGTAAGTGCAGCCTCTGCCATTACTACACTGAACGTGATGGCCATTAACTAATCGTCATCAGGAAAAATATAGCTCTCTCTCCCTCCTCCACTGCACACAGAGGCACATACCATATAAACATCATAACGGACACAGCGAGAGAGGAAAAACACACTAGAGGCCATACTAAACCACATATAACCCTGATTTGAGAAGAGACTGTTATTCAAAGCAGTGAAAGCTTTCATATACTGTATGGCCAGAGAGTCGGATGTTTTCTCAACAGTTTCCTAAGCAATAATACATAGATAAAGAGGCTGGAATCTGCCATCCCCTTTATAACATATGCATGTCTATTTATGAAGACACTTAAGCATGGATTTAGTAAGTCCAAGACAAAGCTCTAGAGGCGGCTGTCTCTTTAAATCCGTCTCCTACCAAGTGAAATTTGTGGCCCTGATGAATGGCAGAGCAGAGTCATCCATAAAAGGGCAGAGGAAAATCACACTCATTTGCATACAGTAATTATTCTCTGAATCAGGCCACCTTTATTGCTGCCAGAAAATCTACTGTCAGCATCGCTCTATAGATCACGCTGGAGAAGCCGGCAGCTGAGGAGCGGGGTGGCTCGGGATCCGCTGGCCAGCCTCACCATGGGGGCACACTGTGTCGAGCCTCGCTCCCCATCCCATACACTTGTATACACCTCCGTCTTCTTCTGGGTCCTGTCCCAGATCAGCAAAATTATGGGAAGGCAAATGTTTGCACCTATACAGTGACAGAGTGGTGGGAGCTGTGAGGGGTGTTGGGGGAGGTTCCTGCCTCTACTTGGGTAGACTGAACACTTTTTTCACCTTTTTTCCTTCCTACTTGATATCTTCTAATAACAACAAAAGGAGCAACTTCACACAGGCATGGTATAATAATGGAGTAATTTGGCTCTAGCTGACTGGCATTTCAGCCTGCTCATGAAAGAAGTAACAGGGAAAGGGCACAGCCACAGACTGTACAAGAAAAAAAAATCAGGAATCCTGAATCAGCAAACTAGTAAAGATCGATGGGGCCATCTTCCCATCACAGCACAAACGAACTTAGCACCAGCCTGGAAATCCACCCTCAGCTCTTCTCCTGCTGTGACCCAGCAGGCTGGTCACAACACACAGCATGGAAATAGAGCTTTTAAAGGTACCCTCAGGTAACCTGAGGAACAGCATCTTCCCACCTGTCTGTCCATCCATGTACGTCTGTCTATCTGCAATGCTGTTAAGGAGCTGAAGTCTGTCAGAGGCTCCATAGTAAGGATGTCCTTGGCATTAATCCAGTTGTGATCACACTTCTTGTGATACCAAAACCTGACATGCAGAAAACACACATCGCTCATACCGAATCACAAAGATTCGAGCAGTATGGAGCTGGAAGAATTTTAGCAGCTTGGTGCCAGCACTGCCATTTGCCACACTCTGGAGCAGGTTTCTCAGCTACAACCCCACATAAGACCTATCCACCTCTGAAAGAGCTGGGAACAGAAGATCAATTGTCCTCATTATGCAAGACCTGCCCACCAACTCAGGTCTGTGTTCGCAGCAGTCTGAGCAGGATCAAATCTAAATCCACATCTCCTGTTCAGGGTGGCTGGAAGTGACCCCTGAGAGTCAGTGTGGCTTTGGGCTTCTCATCAGGGTGAGACTTCTGGACATCTCTGGTGCTAACAGGACAGAGGCAGCACCCTATATTCTACATACCCCGAGGCATCATCAGTTAGCCAATGTCTGGGAGAAGATGTAGCTCTTCCCCGAAGGAAAGCAATTTAGTCAACCATACCATGAGACAATTGAAAATCCATGGGTCATGTGTCTACTATCTGTGGTTTTTATTCCCTCCTAGAAGAAGGCCTAGAGTCCAAAGGTGTGGGGAAAAGGTGGTGACTTCCCAAACACATAGTAGGGCTGCTTGCATGTTATGTTAGCAGTAAGTTGTTTTGTTTTTCATAATCATTGGGTGTTGCAAGCACTAGGTGTGAGAAAATGGAGTAAGAAGTATACTAGAAACTTCAGTAGGCGAAAAGTGTTCTAAAATATGAACAAAAAATCTGATCCCAGTTCTGCTGTCGGCACAATATTAACTTATCAAAACTCTGCCTGACCCCATTGCTCACTATTTTTACTTGGTTGACTTCAGGCATCCTAAAGTTATCGTTTCTATCTGTACTCCCGCCTCTACTAAGAGACAAACTCAATACCTTTAACTTTAGTTTAATTTGTGATCTAACCAAACACTTTGGACTTCAAAACAGCCACCAACAGCAAAAAAGCATTTTTCCACCATTTTTTAGTCAAGCAAAATTGTAACCCAAAATGAAAACTGCCTGACATAATACAATGACTTTTCAGTATTTCCTGCAGGCTCTTTCACCATTATCATACCATCCAATCATAGAGTTATTCTGGAGCTGCTGAAGTAAAGATGGTTTTTAACCTCCCAGAGCTAGTAAGCTTTAAAGGATTTTGTTAGCAAACAGCATTTTGTGCTTCAAATCTATAGCAAAACTTTCAGTCAAAGCAGGGTCTTGTTTTTTTCACAATAAGTTAGAGGTGATGGAAACAAACTTTAACTCAGACAGTATTTGCTGTTCTCAGGCATATAAAAATTAACATGAAAATGACTGCAACCTACTATGGCTCCATGAGTCTTCATTAACCTATTTAAAACAATCTCTACCTCACAGTCCTATTTCCAGAGCAGACATCTGTCCATACCAAGACCACAGTGACAATCATCACTACTTCATTCCTTTGTCCTTTGGCTGATTCCTCAAGAAATGAGTAGCACATGCCATGGGGAAAGACCTCTTCTAAAGCAAGTTTCTGCTGACCACAGCTTGTCCTGCCATTGGCATGAGATAGGCTTTTCCCTCTCTGGGGCTGGCAATAGGCTGTTTTGCAAAAATTAAATTAACTTAAATAAGAAGCAGAAGAAAGAGAAAAAATGGGGGTAAAAATGGAAAGAAAAAAAAAAAAAAGTGGAAGAGGAGGGGAGTCAGCATTGCTGAGCAGTGATACTTCTTGCCTAAAGCTCTGTCAAAGTACCTGACCCCTGACAGATCTAAAGTAAAGTCATTTAAATGATGTAAGGGATATAAATTTTTTTAAGCAAGTGGCACCAGCTCATGGCTTTGCTGTTTATTAGAGAATGAAGCTGCCAATATTGGCTTGCTCAGATGAGCACTTATAAAACCACACCGATATATGTGTTTGCATTCCTCTTTGGCTAAAAATTTGTCAGAGAAGAAAGGCATTAAACCTGTCACCTTAGATAAAGATCAGATGTTTGATTTCAAGCAGAAGAAAGCAAACACTCTGCTATAGACTCCATTAACTCCTTGAGTACTCCGCGGGAGCTGTGGGACAGGCCTGGCAGGCTCGCTGCTCACGACACGGGTGGCTTGGGGGATGTGACGGCCACATGCTGCTTCTCTCCCTCCTCGCTGCCTCTCCAGAGGCTGCAAAGCAGAATGCATTGGCTGTCTGCAGAGAACAGTGCTGTTCAAATCAGCAACTGGGTTAGAGGTGTGTTGATGGTCCCAGTGCTACTGCTGGGTCTACCTTTTCAGAAGATGTTTGTTCATGACATCTGATGGGCAAGCAGAACTCTGATCCTGTCCACCACAGTGAGAGGTCTGGGGTGTTTTAGAGATCTCTCTGATATTTGTCTGATGAGAAGCTGTGCTTTTTGTGTTATACCCTTTTCCCCCTTAGACATATGTACAGCTGTTGAAAATGTACACTGTAGTAAGATTACATCCTGCATTAAAAGTCTACTACCTATTTTAATACCTGAAAGCAAACTGAAACTCTCCCATAACTAACTGGCTTAGATTGAAGTGAATAAACTTTAGTGAAGAAGGAGATAAGAAAATATTGCAAAAATCCACCTTCTGTTTCCAAACACCTTCACGCACAAGTCAAGGGTTAAACCATGTGAAAGAGGGGTGTAATGAGAAGCACTAATATTTTCATCTGGAAAATCCGAGCCGTGCAAGACTGGGAATGTAACTATGAGGCAAACTTTTACGGTCTCCAGTTTGAGGCAGATCGTTTGGAACATTTGGACACATGTGAGATCATGGCACACAAGTGTTTGCTATATTAATCAAACAGCACAATAGTTGCCTGGATACCCACATCATTTCATCAGCTGTGGTGGCCTGTTACCAGTTTTCAGAAAATGAAATGCGACCCCTGAGGACTGTAATTGGGTGAGTATAGTAATTTAGGAACGTTCGGGGGATCTGGAAAATCTGTCCAGCCAATTCGCTTACAGCCAGCCATGGCAGAAGGGTATTTCAGCAGCAAAGAGTCACGCACGGTGCCTGTTATCAGCACTGATACCCAGTACCTACCCTTTGCTTGTTTGCCACTCGATGCCAGTTGCAATGAACTCCAGAGTCCTAATGAGCCTAGAGATAATTTTGTTTAGCAAAGGATTAAGGCTGTGCTATATAATATTCAAAAAAAAGAAAAAGAAAAAAAAAAAAAAAAAAAAAAAAAGAAGGGAAAGAAGGGGGTGTAAAAAAAAAAAAAAAAGACAGTTCTGTGCTGGCAGAAACCATGGTGCATTTGCAATATAAACTGCTGTCTCCTCTTACACAGAATGTTTGTTGTGATACAACTTGAAACATAAAGGGCAGTGATCTCATATTTTAGTGCAGGAGGCAAAAGCCCTTCGGGATTCATCCAGGCTTGTGGCATTTAGTTTAACCCAGTGTAACCTGATGCAGTTTTAAGGCAGGTAAACTGTGTGTGTGTTTTAATTACATCTGGGCTATGTAACCAGTCCAAAGTTCGGGTCAATAGAGTGATGAATTCTCTAGCCACACAATCTTTAATACCGGCTGGGCAGGTTATTAATTTTATTTATTTGTACTATTAAAGACCTATATAATTTGTAGCTTTGATCAATTGTTTTTTAAAAGCTCAGAAATGTTCACACACTTCAATCAATTAATTTTCTTGGGGTAATAAATTTATTTTCATAATTTATACAGGGTGAAATTTTTACAAATCTCTTATTTATTCTATTTCTAACAGGTCATCAGGCTTCCTATTTCTGTGGCAGCAGATTGCATTAGCTGCATAGTACAGGAATACTAAAAGGCAGAAGAAGACCATACGCTCTATCGTAGGCTGCCTTTTAATCCCCAAAATACCAAATCATCAGCTTCATCAGTCTAATTGAGAGTGGTCTATTATAACCCTGAAACTGGGAGGGGGGACAAAAGAAGGTAAATGGCCAGAACTTCTGCTAATATAAATCAATGCATTGATTTCAGCAATAACATCTTTGGGACCAGCTGAGTTTATGTCCCATATCCTTCAGCTCAGTGGTGTCGAAGGGAAAGGTGAACTTCTCCAAGTCTATTTTCCAGGTCAGACACAGATAGCACATTATCCAGGGGTAAACCAAACCATATCAACTGTTCTGAACACTATTAGAGGTATATTGCTGCAATAAAGTTATAAAAACGTAATATGCTTTTGTTTGGAAACCTCCTCTAAGGTCTTTTCTGAACTCTTTCAAGAGGAGTGCATCCTCCATATTGTATGAAGACAGTAAAAATGGCTATACTCTATATTTTGATCAGTACTCATCTAAGAAATTTGCTTCAAAATGTTTTTGGATTGCTACTGTTCAGTTTGCTAGGAGGCTTTTCAATTGTTCCTTTGAGTGTTGCCACTTAGCTGGCAAATGCTCCAGCAAGGATGGCTGGACATTTTAATTCTGCTGCCAGAAATTACGTCCTTCTATGGTAAATCCAACTGCAGTCCAAATCCTATTGCCATTCCCTTGGCAATTTACCCAGGAAATTCATAGTTGGCCCTCTTAGGAGAGAAGGTTTCTCTAAAGTTTTCAATGATCATTGCAGATACTTGTGCTTCTGCAATATATAGTAACACTCCCAAGAAGTTATCCTATAACACATGATAGCATTTTGAACCAGTTTAGGCTGATTTGGCAGGGAGGCTGGGTCTAAGAACATTTCAAAAGAATCAGTATCAGGCTTCAGAATTGTCCCAAGTGCATCTTTTCAAAGTGAATTTGTTTCTTCTCATTCAGGGGCCACATTTTAGTGGTCTTGACACTGCTACCATACATAAGTCTCCTCTGAACAGGTTTCCATTTTCCATTAGCAGTGTGGCCCTGGATTATACGTCATATGAATTCCAAATGACAAATTTGTTTGTAAAACAAGCAGCCCTTGTTAAAAGAAAGAAATGCTTGAAGAATTATCCATCTGATAACAGGTTGCCTAGTCCATCCATGAAAACAAACACCATTTTAAATAGTCTGTGAAAATATATTTTAAAATGATTGGGGAAAGTATTAATAAAAATTATTTAAGCTTTTGTATGAAGCATCTTGTTGATGAGCCTTCTAAGGAATAGCTGGGGAACAGAAAACCTGCAACTTTAACTGATTTTGTAAATACTCTCAGCTTCCATACTGCATGTTTTTTTATTGATACACCCTCACTCCAGAAGGCAGATTTCACTGCAACAATCCTTTCTTACCCCTGAGAAGAAGAAGAAGGAGAGAAAAAAAAAATAGAAACAAGAAGAAACAAGAAGATGGGTGCATAATACATGGCTCCTCTGAGGCAGAAATTTCTACAGTTATTCACAGGTTTCTGCAAAACAATATTTAGTATTCTCTGTACTAGAGAAGAAAAAGACTAAATTTGAAACATCTCTCTACCCACTTCTGTGCACCAAGAACATTACAGCCGTGACACATAACACTCCAAAAGTGAAGCAAATGTTATATGCGTAACAAAAATAACAATGAAATCCTAAATGATACTGAGTCTTTTGCTGATCACATAAATACTCCTATTAATATAGTGCACAAAAAAAAAGCTTGATAGAAAGATGTCAGTGGTGGTGTGAGAATGGGGGGAAGAGAAGATATATTACATTACATTAAAAGCCAGGAAAAAAAAAATCCTAATGATTTCATTATTTTTTTTTTTAATTATTATTTTTATTTATTTTCTTGTAGGTAAATTTCCTATGAAGAGACTATTTTCTTAACAAATTTGCTTTTCAGAATAATGTTCTGAATCTCTGTATTCATTTTAGCCAATGAATTACTTGTGAACTGTTTGCTGGATGTGCTGGATATTTGTGAGTCAATATTTGCACAGATTATTTGATCCCCCAAGTCATATGGTATTATATTAATGGCTTTATGCAAGACCTCCATGGAACAACATAAATGAGAAATCATTTCCTCAAAATGGTTGTAGGAAGAAAAGAAATCACCAGCTTGAATGTTTGCAAGAAAAACGGCCACAGATTCATGAATCTTAAGAATTTTTGGTAAGACTTTTAGAAATATATTTTCCTCTGCTTAGACTGATATTGACTGTGATCACACTGTCAGTTAAAAACAGCTGTTCTTGTTGAATTTGCATTGTAAATAGGGATTTCTAATTCACAAAAATTATATGAACCAAAGCAAATTAAGACTTTTTCCCATTTAAATTAGTACAACATTGCAAATGCTAATTGGATACTAGATTTTTGGAAGCCTAATGTAAGCCCTTTAATAAACCTGATTTTCACAGTTTTACATTCTAAATGTCAAATCTTTTGTAGACACTCCAAGTCAGATGTCAAAGTCTAAGACCCCAACAAAAATACAACACAATTCTCCAAATCTTTACCTTTCAATCTTCTGGTGATTCATTAATAATAGCCTGTGTTCTCCATATGTATATATAGGTGTATATATATATATGTATATATATATAATAGAATCATTGAATCAATCACAGAATTGCAGAATCACAGAATCACAGAATGGTTTGGGTTGGAAGGGATCTTAAAGACCATCCAGTTCTAACCCTCTGCCATAGGACCGGACACCTCCCACCAGACAAGGTTGCCCATAGTCCCATCCAACCTGGCCTTAAGCACCTCCAGGGATGGGATATCCACAGCTTCTCTGGACAGTCTGTTCCAGTGCCTCACCACCTTCAGAGTAAAGAATTTCTTCCTAATATCTAATTTAACAACCCCATCTCTCTCACCCTGTCTTCATAGGAGAGGTGCTCCATCTCTCTGATTATCTTCATGGCCATCCTCTGGACTTGCTCTAACAGATTTATGTCTTTCTTATTCTGGGGGCTCCAGAGCTGAACACATTAGTCCAAGTAGAGTATATGTATGTATGAACGTATATTTATGAGCACATGTGTGTGCATTGGGGACATATATATAAAATTAATTTTGTGATTGGCAGAACTGATACTCAGCTGATCACAGAAAAGTTTTGTGTGATTTGTGGACTTTTCCACAAGACTTTGTCAATACAAGAGCAACATTAAATATATATAGAACAAAGGACCTGAAAATCTTCCTAAGTGACATTGTCCAGGTCCTTGCTATTCTTGACCAACATCTCTTAGAGGTCTGTTCATAAATGCGTTGACCTTCATCTTAAAACCAGTGACATTTCTGATTAGTGTCTCTTCAAAGCTTCATCTCTCTGATGAGTAGAAACCTTCTGTTAATGCCTGGGATAAGTTTATTTATGCTTATATTTATATTCATTTGTTCATGTCCCAGTAGCTTTAACATACGTATCTTGAGTGTCTTTCAAGCATGCATAGCAAACACATTTTTAGGAGCTTGGGGTATTTTTATTTTGATAAGACCTCAGAGGTTATAAAAGTGCAGCTACAATAAGCTCAAAACTTATCTCATCTGTGATTTGTTGTATGTTTTATAACCTACTTTTATGCGCAGAAAGTTGTAAGGAAGCTCTGAGCAATGCAATGATGTGATATCCTGATGCATCCGGGCAATACAGAAACATCTAAATGAATAAAAATAATACAACCATGAATAGACATGCTGTTCTCCCTAGCTAATATGTCCTGTTTGACAGAAAACAATCCCTTTCCTGTGCCCACAAAGTCCCTTTTTGTTGAGAGGATGACAGTGGACAATAAGGTCTGGTTGCCCACCTTGTTTGGACTCTAAGGCTTTGTGAACCTGCCTTAGCCAAGAGAGTGATGAAGCCTCCATCCTCACTCCATTCTAGCTGACCCTCATTTCTGCAGCACATTGCAGAGTTCATGATGAGCTCATGTTTCTGCCTGTGTTAGCCACTTCAGTCTGTTCTAATAGTAATTTGCACAGAATTTCCTCAGTGCCTTACCATAGTGCAGGATCCTCTAACCAAGAACATATATGTGCTGTGTTCTGATAAATGCTCTTCCAGTTTGCCTACAGTTGGAGCAACATGCCCTCTCAGAAGCCATTTGGTCCTGTTCCCATTTCCTATTCTGCCCCACCCAGAAGTTTGGGTAGTGTTCACTATTTTATAACAATGACTCTTATTCCTTCACTCTCATAGAAATCTGTTAAGTACAAAACCAGGCCTATCTCCTTGTCATTCATATGCATACAGACCAAGCTAAAATGTTCTCCGTCTCTCTTGATGTCTCTTTCCAAAGTCTACTTTCACTAAAGCTTGGATTAACAGTGGACCCTGCAACATTACCAACAAATAATGAATAAAACCAATATTTTACTTTATTCTTAAAGTATTGTAGCCAATTTTTTTGAATGTCAGAATCTCAGACTTCTGATATTTCAGAACTTAAGGAAATACAAGTTGAGGGGGAAGTAATTTCTTAGTTTAAGTCCTTGGACCTGGAGAGCTTTTAGTATGATGCTTTGTCCAGACCAAAATCATTCAGGGGGTGATCTACCTCAGTTCCTGCTGAAGCTGTTTGGGCATAACTGGGGCAGGGGGTATAGTTTCTTCTCTTTTCCAGATGTGGACAAATTACCAGCAAAGTGAATACACCACAGACCATAAGGTATTCCCCTTCTTTCTTTAGTGTCACCTCTGATGTGATCAGGCCAACTAATTCATTCTGAACATCCATTATTACACTGATGAGGTCTGACTGGCTGCCCTTACTGATTGACAAGAAAAAATGAGCCTTCTGAATATGGTTCTAATCTATATTCCAGGCAAAGAAAAAAAGCAAGAAGAAAAATTAGTTCTGTCTCTTTAAATTTTAGAAATTACAACAATTATGCCCCCAGGTTTTTAATTTCCAATCTACAGATGCGGTGAAGTACACTGAGTCACTTGACCTCTCTAAGAAGCAGTCTTGTCCCAGCGTCCTCATAGGTATCTGTGTCCATCTGGCAGAGATATTGTAATTCAAATCTCAAACTACAACTGACTGCTGAGCTGTGAGCTGTGCTGCTTTCATGCACCCTGTCATTTCCCCCCTCCCTAACTTCAGAAGACTTAGAAAAATGCAAAGGGAACAATATCGTATGGTGAATCCTGTTTACGTGGCATGGTTTAGTCATCCTTATTTACATCACCCTGCCACCTAAACAGACCTATTCGCAATGCATAGCTGTCACTCAGGCTGAACCTTAGATTACTGTTAATGTTTGCAAAGGGTTAGTTATGCAACGCTACACAACAGTACATCAAATACAAAGCCCAAGGCCAATAAAACTCAGTCCAAACTGACCTAAGGACACTCTTGCTTCTGCTCTGCATACTGATGCATACTGATGTATCTATTACAGTAGAATACAGGCATACAACTCACATATTTATTTATTTGTTTGTTTGTTTATTAGGAGGCCAATTTATTCTCACACAGGCTGTCATTATTGCCTCATGTTGTCAAATACAACATGTACCCATCCTGTAGGAAAAGTAGTCAGGCCAGGTTTGTTTTTTGAGTAGCCAAATGTTTCTTCTTTAATTTCTATATGAAGTCACCATAGCAATTTTATAGATGGAAAGCTTCAGAGCAGTAGAGTGAGGGACAGGTGATTTAATGAACAATGAAGCATCAATAGAAGAACATTTTACCACACAGATAGGAGACAAAAATGCAAAGTTTAGAATCAAATTGACTATCATTTAGCTGAAGCCCCTGGTTTATTATTCTATCATGATGCCATTCAGTCCTCCTCTTCACTTCCTCCCCAAAACCAGCAGAGCCATCTACAACAAGGGGATACAACGGATAGCCTGGAGCAAGTGGAGGCAGTTCCTGAGCTGCAAAACTCAAACCTGAGACAGATGCAGTGAGGCAAACCAAGAAGGAGGCCCATTTCTGAAGTTAAGTCATCCCTTCATAGTGGTCAGAATTGTCCCTGGAGAATGCTGGCACCAAGGACCACCTCTGCCATGTGGGTCAGAACCTGGCTGCTGCAACTCGAGCCTCAGTTTGTGTAAAATAAAACACTCTTTTTTATGACTGTCCATAGGAGAAGATTAGGATGGTGGGGTTTGTTTGCTCCTTAACAAATACCCAGGCAAACCATATAAGCTACTGAGTCATCCAGCCCTCTGATGCTCATAACAGCAAACTCAGCTGGTCCACTGAACCAAGAATTCAAAGGGGAGTCTTTTTCCTCCACACATGACCTCAGCAGCAATAAAGGACAAGTGGCAACGTCAGACACAACTCTGCAGCTTGACTGCCTGCTAAGGACCCTGCACAGATGCCATCTGGGACTCAAGAAATTAAGTCTTGCAGATGATACTTAAGAAGAAAGAGCCTACAGAGAGTTTTTCAACACGAGTGTTGTGCATTAGGTAATGCACTTTATTTCAGCTTGGAGTGAAACTGTATTTGGTACAGCTAAGGCAAGAAAAAACTCTTTTAAAAAACTCTGAACCAATCCTAGCCTAGCTAAGATGTCCCTTCTACTTCAGACTGTAGCCTATAAACACTTTCCACTCAAAGAGGCCACTGTTAGGTTTGTAGCTGAGATCCTTGCTGAAGATGCTAGAGCATAGATGCTAAGTGATTCAGAACTATGTATTCTGGGCACAAGAAAGAGCTTCAGTGCTGAGGTTAAGCTACTTAACTAAGTCCCATACTGGGGGATAATAATGCAAATGCTGAAGACAAGATTTACTCTAGCCTGCTACATGTTAAAACATAGGTAGTGTACACATCCACAAACCAACCCAAATTATTTCCAAAATCAGTCTGGCATGTGGGGTATGCAGATAAATAAAAAGCCAGATCCTCAGCTCTCATAAGCCAAGCTGTGGCAGTTCACCCAAAATGAGGAGCTGGCCCCAAGCAAGCCCACTGGACAGTGACATGACAATTTTCCAGAAACACAAACCCAGCAAGAAAAAAAGAAGAAAGAAAGAAAGAAAGAAAGAAAGAAAGAAAGAAAGAAAGAAAGAAAGAAAGAAAGAAAGAAAGAAAGAAAGAAAGAAAGAAAGAAAGAAAGAAAGAAAGAAAGAAAGAAAGAAAGAAAGAAAGAAAGAAAGAAAGAAAGAGAAAGAAAGAAGAAGGAAAAAAGAAGAAAAAAAAGAAGAAAAAAAAAGAAGTGCATTGCAGAAGCAGTAAAGGAAGAAACAGCTGTGTGGAAGAGAGCAGGGCTGCAGAGCAGAGTAGGCAGTAGGAAATTCTTCGTAGTTCTGACACTGCCATCGCAAAGATCTTTCTAGGTAGTTATTTACCAGCCGCTCAGCACTGTGTTGTTGTTGTTAATAAGTTATTACTTATATCTCAATAAACTGAGACATGCAGGTAATTACTTAATTAGCTGATTCCTTTCCCTCTCCCTTGCTCCTTTCTTCAAAGAGATTTTAATGTGAAAGCCATCTTCTGTGTCTTTGTGCAGTAATATACACTAGAGCTTTCAAGCCCATGTGTCACAGAATATAAGAAAAAAGCAACCAAATAATAGAGAGCTGTAATTCCACTGATGGTTTCTGGTGATAAGAAAAGCTGCAGTTGCACGGCTCGAAAGGGTTTGTCACCATAACTCCAGGATCAAATTTCCTCATATTACAGAAAGATGGCAGAAAGAGTCTGCAAAGGAGTCTCAAGGAGACATGTAATAAATGCCATGAAAAGAGCAATTCTTTCTGGTAGAAAAGCTTTAACACAGTCACAAAGTGCCTAATCGTGGAAGTGCTGAGTGACTTCACCCCCTTGAACTTCAGCAGGACACGCAGTGCTCAGCACCTCTTTGGCAGAGGCTCAGCACTTCAGAGAATCAGGTCCCAAAGCAGGAGGAAAAATTGTGTTCAGAACTACATGTGGCAAGATATAAATTCCTACCTAATAAGACAAATCAGGTTATATTTAAGGATTGGCATACAGGGAAAAAAAAAAAAAAAAGAAAAAAAAAAGATCTTGGATAGTCTGATACATTTAAAACAATCCATTTGTTTTCTCCTCCAGAACAGAATCCAATGGAAGTGACTTTTTGAGAGTTTGAGAGGGGTTTAACTGGCTCTAGCTTGTGCTAGTCATTTGCACAACGGTGAATCACAGCCTTTAAAAATTACTTCATACCTGTTTGAGGCCACAGCTCAGGCAAATCAAAGGTAAATAGCATCAAAACCTGTAAAAACAGGTTTTGCTCAATAGAAACTAACTTTTGGCCATGACTTAACCTTTTTCCTAGTTATTTCAGGGTAAGACTTTTCAAAAACAAAATCTCTAGTGGTGGTTTTTGGTTTTTTGTTTGTTTGTTTGTTTGTTTGGTAAAAATCAAAATCAGTCTCTCCACAGACAGCATACAAAGTATATGCAAATTCCTTTATGTTAAAGCAGAGAACTCCAGGGGAGTCCAGCCGGAGCAAAACCTTATCTCTTTCCCCATTCTCTTTGGAGTGCTGGAACAAGCAATCCTTATGCTACCTTCAGGCTTGGAATTGCTTTTCTAGCTGGTCTTTATACAGCTGATATGTTTATGACTTAGTTGCTGTATTGTGAAGTTCCAAGTAACATCAGTGAGTGAAAGTTCAAAGCACCATAATTGGAGGAAGAGCATATTTAGTTCTCCCCCTCTTAAACTGCCACATTATTTGAGAGGTCCAAGGACATCTCACGTTACGTTTGCTATGCTGTACTGCTTTGAAAAGCCATGATTGCAAAACATCCTAATAACCAAATTCAGACCCAAAATAATTTGGAAAGGGTAAAAAATCACTGATTCTGTCAGATTAACTGTCAATTCCAGTTGTAGAATCAAAGAGTGTATATGTGTAAATTGTTTTTAAAGAGCAATTGTGGAAACAGCATAGAGATATGCCAGGTCTCTGAGCCTCTCATAAGAGCCCCACATGCAACCTTCACACTTAGAGAAAGCTGACACTCATTACAAATTCCTGAACATGCAGGAAAGTGATGTCACATAGTGTTTTCATGGAAAACTGAAAATATTCTAGACTTGCTTAAAGCATGGACCATGCTCAATGAAGCGATGTCTAAACTGGGATTATCTCAGAAGTTATAAGCCATGTTGTAACACCAGAGCAGGACAAGTGCTGGGCACAAACTCTGTGACATCTCCATTCTCTCTTTCCCCAAACATAAATCTGAAGCAAGTCTGAAGAACGCTTTGGACAGCCAGAGGGGTCCAGGGTCCAAGGTCATAAAACAACATGTACAAACCCAACAATAGAAAAGCTGCATACATGAATCTTGATGAGCTAGAGTGGGAAGACCTAATAAATCTAGAATCCTGTTGAGTCCCATAGGAAACTACATCATTCTGTCTGCTAGCCTCTGCCTGAGACGGGCATGGGGAACTGCCTGAAGCTGGGATCACAGTGCTGGTCCAAGCACCTCTGCTTTCTTGGCCATTCAAGCCACATGAATGTCTCTGGTCTTTATTACAAGAGTCAGATTATTCCAGTTTTTTTTTTCTCTTTCTCATTCTGAAAGCTCTTTTGTCTCTTTTTTTATTTTTCACCCGTCATATTCTGGGTATTTCTGTGACTCATAGCTGATCCGCATCATAGCCCAGTTACTCATTAGCAGAGGGCTGTTCCTCAATCTAAGTAAAATAGTCTGCATGTCCCCCTCTATCTTGAAATGCTAGTGTGATTTACGGATGCTTAAAATCCATCTTCAGGAGTCACACCTCATTTTCTGGTAATGAGCTGTGGGGTCTATGCACTGGACTGCCTCTCACTGATTGCTAAGGTGCTAACATTAAAGATTCTGGAATGACCTATAAAATCACACAGTTGTAAATAGAGAACCTTCCCACTGAGTTATCTTCATAAATGAAGTTTCTGTGGCAAGGTTTTCTAAGAACTCACAGTCCCATATGCTACAGTTAAACTGGAATAATGATTTACAGTGTATGAAATAACCTTCTAAAGCTGAACTTTTGGGATTGCACAGGGGACTGTTCATCCACATTCCAAGTTTGATTGCTCAGAATTTATCTTAATTATAAGGGGTTCAATTAGAGTGAAGAGAGAGGGACTGAGAGAGTGAAAGTGAGCAATGTTAGAGCTCTACACGGAATGACTGACAGTGACATAATGCAATCAAGCAACTAACATGTTGCAGCACTGCATTTAAGTAGGCCCCATTCTTTGGGCAGGCCTGAAAGGTTTGCTTGGTTCTGCTATCTTTTTCAGGTAGCACAATGGGTAAAGGGGCAGAGACACACTCTGCAGACGCACAGCTTTGTCATTGCTTGAGTAACTACAGCTATTTAAGCAACAAAACTCCACAAGGTAGAGTGACACTGTGCAGTAAAAGCATGCCTGTGGTGCTCTGTGAGAAAGGATTAGAAAAATAAAAACTCCCAGCTTGAACAGGAATAAAAAACATCACACCACGTTTTTGTCAAACAGATTCAGATGGTTCCCTCCAGAAAGGTCTAATGATGAAGTTGTCCCTTCCAGCCTCCTCATTGACTTATTGTCTCAATAGCTCTTCTTCTATATTATTGATCTAAAAATGTGTGATTAATCTGACATTACAGACACAAAATCCAGATGCCAAAGAGCCTACAAACATCCTGGACATAGAGCAGTGAAGTCACAGAGCGGTGGGTAGAAAACAGGAGGAAAAGACACAGATGCAACAGTGAGATCATTCAGTTACTCATCAAAGGCACACACTCATGATGTCAGAACATTTTGTACAAAATGTAGCTGGGTGAAGCTGAGAAGACTGTTCTACATTGCCTAAGTGACCTTTAAACATATTTTGAGGCTTTCCTTGGTGATATGAGCACCCAGCATTAATGCCTCGCTGGCAGCATCACCTGAGCAGTGTGTATCAGCCTGCCTTTAACAGTGCCCCCAACATGTGTGGGACGGACTAGGAACAGCTGGTGCTGTCCTCATTATTTCCATGGCAGCTGAAGATTCTCCTGTACTCAAAAATCCTCAGCTGCTACTTTTACCCTCCCTCTTTTTTTTTTCTTTCTTTTCTTTTTTTTGTGTGTGTGTGTGTGTGTGTGTGTTAAGTTGGTATATATTTCCTTTGAAAAAAGCAATGGGGTTAATAAATTAGACTTCTCCCTCTGCATTCATTTACTCTTGATCATATCTTTCAGTAGCAACTCATGAGAAAAACACGAGGGATATATTTGTTCATCTACAGAAGTGGAAAACTTCCCTTCTCACTGCAGTTCCAAATAGGATATCACAGTGGATTTGTCATGGCCTTAAATGTGGGCCAGGGACACATGCAGGGACAGCGAACCCTGATGGGACACCATTCTGATGTCTAAAAAAACTGTGAGCAGAAGAACATGGCAACAACGAGGGAGAAAGGGATATGGGTTGGGACCTAAATTATCTCTTCTTCTCACACTAGCAAATAAAACATTCAGAGCACCAAAGCATGATACACAGTCCACAGCTTTGTGGGGGAGGCTATACAATTGATTCAAGTCCCTCCAGCTAACAAAACTCACAGCCTCACAGAGAAATTTTCTAATAAACATCTGAAATTAAAGCTCCATTGCTGACAGCAAAATTACAATTTACAGTTTAAAGACGCATTCAATTATAGTTACCCAGAGACAAAGAAGACAAGAAAAATAAAATAAATCTGGAAAGAAAAGGAAGGACTTCAAATTTGCATCAAATCTTAATCCAATAATCTGCCTTTAATTACCCATGGCAGACTCTCTCCTAAAGTGATCAGTTTTGCCTCAGATCTCCAAATCTTTTGGCCCAAAGCCAAATGGATAAGTGCTTTATCACTTGAGGCTGAGAGAGCATCCGTGTCTGCAGGCTCAGTGAGAACATTTATAGCTGGTATGCTTGGCTGCCATTGTGGATTTGGTTTAATCTGCTGAGAGTCTTTTTACGTCTTTGACTCCGTTTCATGCTTTGAACCAGTAGTAAGGTTTTACTGGATTACTCCATTTCTCAGGACAGAAAGAATATTGTTCCTTAGCCAACTTCTGAAAGTTCCCACTTTAGCCTGTCTGCATTTTCCTTCCATTTGTGTACCCTTTGTCTGACATTGGAAAATTTGCCAGTAGAGAAAAATTCAGCAACGGTGAAAGAGTAACAAAGATGCTTACTTGGGGCATTTTTCACTTCAGTTTTGTATGTTCCAGCCATCTGATATATTGGTAATGTTTAAAAATGTAGTGGAGAAGAAACATTCCTAAGGTAGTACCTTCATTATCTTTATATTTATCTATTTATTTAAAGTAACACCAACAACACTGCTTCTACGCTTTCCCATCTGGGCTGCTTCTCATGCTCTTCCTACACTTCTTCATATCCCCTTCTCTAATATATCAAGGCACAAAAGCTTTCACTCCAATTACAGCTTTCTCCTATTTCCCAGCAGCTGTCAATCCTTTTGAACACTGACAAGATCCTACTCATTACGTGACTATTGTTAAGTTCAACAGAGAGAACAAGGCTCTGCCACAAAGTAATTACAAGGTGCCTAGACTCACTCTCTGCAATGGACAGATCCTGGGCCATTTTCTTGCATGGTTCTGGTGGTGTGAAGACAGCTCTGAAAATTATCACAGTTCATGGGTGGGAAAGCCAGGACCTTGCCCATGCTTCCCAGGAAGTCTCTCCTTCCCATATGAAGACAGACCCCACAGGAAATACCACTTCCGAAGTTAACAAAGCCACATTAGGGAGCTACATGGACTTTCCCTTTAAAAGGCACAATTCAGGGAAAGAATCTGAACACAGTAACACTACTTTGTGCTGGGAATCCTTGCAAGACACGCTCAAACAGCAGTCTGTTGTAAAAGCGTCACTCACAAAGGTGCCAGAAACCTGCGTTTATTGGATCAAGTCAGAGGCGTCTGAATAACAATTCCAACAATTATAGCCCTGTCCCATCTCTCTGTGTTGACATCAGCAGTTAGTGCTATAGGCTTCTTTCTCCTCCTCTGTTGATAAATCAAAGAAACATAGAAACTGCTGTCATTGAAAACACAACCGGTAAACAAAACACGGAGTTAAGACGAGCGTTAACCAAACCCCAGGACTGATCGGGGCAGAGGGACATCCCTTAACTGCTGTCTCTGAATGGTCAATGCCCATTTCAACACAGAGCTGTTTCTGAACAGCTGCTGGCAACATGCAATTTACTGCGGGTGAAAAAAGAGTTGGCAGGACTGGAAGAAAATAGGTTCTGCTTTATGCTGTGCTACCAATGTCTTCTCCTTTGCCTTTGCTGAAGAGTTTTCTTTGTAAAAAATGGGTAGTGGTAGATAACATCTAGCTATTTATTACAGGTAAGCCTGACTAGCCTGATATACCTTTTTTAGTATACACTTTTCCGTCATAACACCAGTATAGCCTTTAGTGCAGACAGGAACCAAAATCAGAATTTGTGAAACACTAAGATCCCAAACTCAAAAGGCACTGTACAGAAAAATCACCGTGTTTTTACACTGCTAGGTGGGTACTGTTGAAAATAATGAATTAAATAATCTTTCACATTTCAAAATATTTGTAAACTAACTGCACAGTTCTCGAGTTTTTCCATCTATAAATTACAGCAAAGGTGCTAACAAAGCTAGTTGCTTTTAAAAGAATTGCTAACACATCAGGTAAGTCCAGAGTCAAAATTGTCTTTTCCTGACTGGGTCTCCTGTAGCAAAGATCTTCATCTTTACCTTTTCAGTATATCAGCTGAACAAAAAAGGAGCTGCTGATTGTAAACTGTCTCTCATTGTTAAATTTGTTCTCACTAGTAAAAGACTTTTACCAGCTATCTGTGATGAAACAGTGTATGCTCTCATTAAATCAGAGCATCCCCAAGCTTTTTGATTGAACTGGCTTTCACCTGCTGTTTTTGCTCTCCTTTGACCATCATTGTGCATGCAATGTTTTCCACATCCAAATCTGAAGCACATCAACTACCACACCTCCTGCCTATGTTGCTTCATCATGTTCTCCAGGTATCTCCCTTCTTTTTCATCTCCCTTTTCCAGTGCATCTGTGCACTACCAAATGCATTTGGCATTCAACTCCAAATATTATTTCATTTTCAAGGTTATTATTATGTTGCAGGTAAGGCATATGTTCACATACAATGTACCAAATGTCACATCAATACACAACAAGCAGCATGAGTTGGTCAGACCATGGATGAGATGCAGGAAATAGTCTGAAGAGATTAATCATCACAAGATACTTGATACTCAGTTGAAATACAAATCAGTAATAACATTTTTCTTAGTCAACAGATACACACTGAAATAAGACCAACAGAGGCTGGATCGTGGTATTATGCATGCAAGTTATAGCACAGTTTCTTGAACCTAGTGTTATTTGTCTCTCAGGGTAGAAGAGATGTACTTTCCTAGTATCCTGACTTGAGGGATGTTTCTAAGAAAGGACATGGGTTATATTGTGAGTGCTGTAGAAAGAACTATAGTGTAAAGCACTGTAGCATGCAGAGGGTAGTACTAGAACATACTGTTATGGTTCGCTGTACCTGTAAAATTCATGAAATTATTGGCTTCTTTCAGCTGCAGTACAGTACTTTTACAGTAATTTGTCACTCTGTTTTCAGCAGGGATAATGGACCATGCCTTTTTCTAGGAGCACATTATTTGGCCACTGGCAGCTCTTTATATTTGCCACAAGATCCCCAGTAGCTGCATGTTCCCCCTCACCCTCCCTCCTTGGGACACTGCAGGCAGTAATAGGTCTGTGGGATTAAGATTTCTTTATCAGAAGTTAATGGCATCTCTGATGATCAGTGCTAATTGGCCTGGCTACATCAAGTGTGCCTACACCATTCCAATCAAAGATAACATAATTCCTCCACTTCTGCCTGCACACAACAACGTGATATTGCTGCAGCCAAAATCAGCAAGAAAAATACCACAGCCATTGCTCCTCCCTACCTCACCTGACACTGCCTAATATTGTCATTTTTATATGACCAGCATCTAGGAGCCCAGTAATAACCTTTTCTATGGCTGGAGATAAATGTGATATAAAAATGAATGAAAAGGAAGATCAGGGAAAAAGTCCCTTCTGACCTGAGGGCTGATATTTTTCAGCTTTAATGTTCTCTTCTACCTACACCATAACATCAGTGATGAAACTACTCTTTTCCATCTTATTTGAAAACGCTAACATGCTATTGGCATTATTTTCCATGAGAAATGGTAAGTCATTAGAATTAGGAAGGAAATTGTTTTCCTGTCTGGTGACACGTTGTGAGATTTAAAAATTTTTCTCTGTTCTGCCGCACAACAAACCCTAAACATTTCTACAATCCTCATAAGAAAAAACAGGGTGATTTTTGCTCCAGAAGAGTCAATGATGTGGAGACTTGGCATCTGTCTAACATACAGTAATGTGGACAGCAGGGACTGAACCTAACCCTCTCACAGCTCCTGTTAAAGATATATTCTCCACATGACAATGTCTTTACTTCTCTTTTCCATCTGGATTTTGACCACGTGTGGTCATCCTGATGTTAACAAAGAGGCAACCTTCCCCCAGCACCTACCAAAAGGAATTTTTCACAAAGTATTTTAGATTTGATTAACCATCGCTTTTATAAGAATTTTTCTGTGGAGTATGATGCAATGTAGCACTCCAGAGCCAGAGAGCACATGGTTGTTCTGGAAAAGGTATCTGATTTCAAGGCCAAGTTATTGTCTCCCAAGGTAGGTAAAATTTACGCACTCTCCACAATCAATGGAACAAAGCACAAGTCTCAGAAGGAAAAGGCCAAAATTTATTTAAAGTAACAATGAGGAATATTACTAAATGCAAGTAACACTTTTTTTTTTTTTTTAACTTCTCAGTGGCTACTAAAAACAAATAGCCATTGTGTTTAAGCTTAAAGATGGAAGACCTTTCCCATTTAAAAAAAAATTTTTTTTTTTTCCTGACACCAGCAAACTGAATTATGCCTCTGTTTTTAAATACAGGTAGTGCCTTTCAAACTGTCCTGGGTTATTCAGATGCTTAAAGATAAATGTGCCAAAAGATAAAAGTGCCAAAACACTTTCCTGAAATAGGATTTATCACTTCAGGAAAGGGGAAGGATTCATACCAGTCAAGTGGCGAAGTTGCCAGATCCTTCCCTGAGGTGCCATATGCAGCCTGGGGAAAGATGGGCTCTCTCACAGCTCCCAGCTTCAGCTTCTTTACTGGAGACATCTATTTATGGAAGGAGATGCTGGAAGTCATGAGAAACTAATTCCTAGTTTTGGTACCTGGATTACTGTTCTAGGGTCGTGTTACACATAATACCCTTGGTCCTGTCTTACAAATACCATTTGCCTCTTATTTCTGCCTCTTATTTATTCTAATAAAACAGAATATTTTGTGTCTGATTATGTAACTCTGCCCACATTTCCGGGAAGAATTCTTGTTAACCGCCAATACAAAACATTGAAGAATAGATAAAATGAATAAAAGCCTTGTTTGTCTCTAAGCACTGGAACATCCAGCATCATGTTCTGCAGTTTGTTCTAAAAATCCTATTTTAGGCATAACGCAGGCCAAACTCTTCAGCCATCATATGCTGAACTCAGTAAATACATTCTCATAGCCAGCAACAAGCCTTTGCTGTACAAGTGTCTGCTCAACAAAGACAGGTCATCAGATGCATCCCCACCCCTGAAACTTCACATGGAACAGAAGCTCACCAGGCATAGAGAAAAGCTGAGAAAACTGGAAATACCCATTAGAAATACAATGCTATGTTTATAAATATTTCCCGTGCTTAGTTCCTCTCATTTATTTAAATAGAAGTTGAAATTTCTAACACTTGCACTTTGAGCCTTAGACACTATCAAATTGATCACTGTCTTGAGGTCAGCAAAGCTGTGCATATATGTCTATCTGAGCTCTGCATTAATACAGTTATCCAAACCCTAGAAGAATAAAAACCCATAATATTGCTGTAAAGATTTCTGAGCCAGCTTTAAAGCCAAGAAGTCTGAAGAAGGGGAGTTGAAATAGAGCAAAGGAACAGGCTCCTTCTTTGGGAAGCATTTAAGAGTACCTTAGTAAAAATCTGCCCTAATGCTGACAAACTCCATGTCCTGAAGATTGTAAGCCATGAATGAGCTGTAGATTTCCTCTTTTTTTTTTTTTTCATTAAAAATTCCACACACAAGCAAAGTTGCCCTATTCAGCCATGTATTGTTAAGCTGCATTTGAAATAAAAAGGAATTGAGGCAAAGGTCACCTAAACTGTATAATCATATTTATCCTGCAATGTCTGTAGTGAATTGATACCCTGAATAAGCAGAAATTAGTCTTTCAGGTACCAGCAGCTATGAAACCAGAGCAGAAAACTATGTCTGGGCACATTTTCCTGTGGCTGGACTGCAGCGATACCATTATCATTGGGAAACTAGTCATCACTGGGTTTTGTTCTACTTATTCTTTACTACTTCTGAATTTCTTAGTCTTCTGCTTACAGGACTATGCTATAAAATCCTGGGGTTCTTTGAATGGAGGAAAGAGCTTATGCTTTGACTTTGCTTAAAATCCTTGAGTCAATCTATGACTACATAAGAGCATGGGCAAGTTGACATTTTAATGATTGAGTGAAAAAATGATAATATCTTTTGCTGGTTTTATAATGTTTCCACAGTAGTAGTCTGCGATGCTGAACATTGTGGTTTGTCTACAGGCACCTTACTTTTGCATGGATACATATAAAAGTTATATCATTCTTAAAGATGTTTCCCAGTGACCTTCTCCTGTACGTGGTATGTCTCATACCCTCCCCCACCTAGCAGCACTACTGGTGGCCCTGCTATAAGCTGTGCAGATGTTTCTACCACATTATTGCAGCTTTATATTTGCAAGAGTCTTCTTAGAGCAGATGTTCTTTCTGTGTGTATACACCATGCTTCCCACTGCAAACACTTTTACTACACAAACAGCAGATTGTCTTGCTTCTGTTGTTCGGATCAAAAGTGAGAAAATGCCTCATTCTAATGATGTTGGTTTTCTTTCCAGAGTGCTTAATGTCTTCCCTTCCCTTCTCACTGGCCCTGCTCTCTGCAGGTGTTTTGTCGCTGTTCCTTAGGCTCTCCATCACTTATCTTTCCCTCTACAGGGTCTTCCTAAAAATATCCTCTTCTTGAATCTCCTTTACTGCTTTCACTCTCACTTTTAGTTCCTTCTGCTGTGTCGTCCTTCTTTTATAAAAGCTGCTCTGCCTTCTTTAGCTCTGCTCAGTCGGGAGCTAATTCAATGGATTTGAGTGGGAATGGCTTTTCTTGGGTAAAACAGTATAGATCAGTGAATATAATTTCTACAAATTGTAGAATAGGAGGCAATCTTCCAACACTGATGGCTCAAAAATTATATTTCTTTGAGGAGCCAAAGGCATCTCTTGTCTTCACTGAGACAAAAGGATTTTTGGCAAGTCTGTGTTGGCTGGATATTGTAAAAACATGATGTGAACACCCCCCCACTCCTGATTCTTAATCAAAACCCTGACTTGGAAGTGGTATAATTTGTACAGAGTCCTGTAAAATTATGACAACATTGCATAGATGTTTGGCCTTTTTAACAATGATTTTGATTACTTTCAGAGGATACTTTGTGCGTGACCACTTCTGATTAAAAAAATATCTGTTCCCATGCGTTTAACTTCTCTTTCTTTTCACGGAATATTTCTCGGTAATATAAACAGTAATAATAATACAAATGTCATGACAATTACAAATAGTAACATTTGTCATTGAATAGTAATGTGTCATGAAGAGGAGACAGTGTGGAGTTCTCTGCTGCCACAGCTAGATTGCCTTGAATGCTTGAGCTAGATTGTTTAGAGCAAACTAAAGTATCCTTATGGCATTCTGCACAGTATAGATGTGACAGCATGTTGAGAGCAGTTTCTCTGAAGCCTCAAAGCCAGGGAAGCTGACCACTCCTGTGCCCTGCAGTCTCCTGAAACAGAGACTCCACCTGACTCCCAGTATCTAGGTTAAAATCTTACCCTTTGCCCCCTTCTTCCATTCTTTCCTCTTTTTAAATCCTTTAAAATGTCCTTACCTCGAGCTCTTTAATAGACCATATTGTGCCATTTTGCTCACGTTGTTACCCTGCATCTTCCATGCTGTAGTTCTCTTTCATATAAATGTTGTTCCACTGAAAAATAATATGCACCTCCTTATCCTTGTCTCAGTTTTCATAATACAACTTCTCTGTTGCTCCTCACATAGATGGACTAAACAGCTATTTGGCTAGCCCAGTTCCAGCTTCATAGATGCAATATGAGATCGTTGGCACCTACTATGCAGGCAGGCTTTGCAGCTTTTGAAGCTAAAAGCTGTGCTTATAAATGGCAGTCATAGAGCCTAAAAGGTAGGTTCAGTTCCACAGATTGTAAAATAAGATTATGGCCATGTTGGATAAAAGTATGAAATTATGATAGGTTGAAACCACAGCACACAGTTTCATGAAAAGCTCAATGATCCCTTCCTTTGCTCTTCTTTAAGCACTGTAGAATTCACAACCAATCTGCATTTATTTGGAAATCACTGATTTTTATGCCTGGTAGTCTTTGAAACTTTGTACAACTGTTTACAATTACTAGGCACCTTGAATCAAATGAGTTGTTCTCATTTTCACTCTTTTTTTCTTGTTCACAAGTGAAATCTAACCATTCTTTAAAAGTAGCTATATACCAGTGAAATAGTAATAAAGCTTAGCTGTAAAATTTTCTCTCAGAAATTTATATAAACCAGCTCTATTACCTCTTATTAATGCATTACGAATACAATCCACACTACACCTATCTACTTTAAGATTATGATGTTGTAAAAAGTGCACAGTCATTTAAAAGACCTTGTGTTTAAAGAGACTGGGTTACAATCTTGTCAGTTTTTGGTGTTTTATCATAAATGTTGTAATGCATTTGATGCTTTTCCTAGAAATTCTGAATATGTTTGAACTAGGGAGATTATCTGTGCCTACTTGAAAAGTGAATAAATGAAAATGTTTGAAATGAGAAATTAGAAGACATATATACAAAGTCCAAAATCTGAAAATGGATTATTGTTTGTTTTTTTTTTTTTTTTTTTTTTTTTTTTTTTTTTTTTTTTTTTTTTGTAAGATCTCGTGATTTGTAATTTCTTTGAGTTTTGCAGACAGGAATGGCTAATGAGTCTTTTGTGTTGATTTTTTTTTTTTTTTTTTTAGACTGTTGAGGCTGGCAGCAACATCTTATCTAAAATTATTACTGCCTTGTCATAATGCCCTGAAAAGTCATGAGACTTATTCCAAAGGCAGAATGAATCTGCAGAATAGCTCAGAATAGCTCCCAACACCATTCAATCTAGCACTCCCCTGAGCTAAGCATTAGCACTAGTTAAAAATTCTTTTGAAAAATAGCAGTTGGGAAGACAGTGGGTGGAAAGTGAGGAAAAATGGATTTCTACTGCTGTCCTCTCTGCTCCGTGCCCATCCAGCTCATTGGTATCCACCATGAGCCTATTCATTTTCTTTCCCAAATGTCCTGTGCCATCTGCTGGATTGAGAAGCAACAAGTGGGTACAGGTCCCCAGTTACTGCTCAGCATGACAGTGGCTTGACGTGTTTCTCCGTACTGATATTACCAATGTTAGTACAAGTTTCCCACTGTGTAAAGCAGTTCTACTAAGCTAGACCAATGATAGATTTATTTTTTTTTAATGTGAAAATTAGTCTTTCACAAATAAGAATAACTTGCTAGCTGCTGGAAGGACTCAGGTAAATGCAATGACATCCCATGAGGAGGTCATCATGTTACTGTTAGCATTTAGCTATTACTGCTTAATACTCAGCCCTCCATATAGATCTTTCCACTTGTCATTATTTAAGAGCAAAGAGCCTTTAACCTTTATCTCCCCAAGAAGCCAAAAATCTCTGATGCCACAAGTTTCGTAGCTCACAATACTGATGTTAAAATAGTAATTATATTTCACTTAGTTTAAAATAAATCCCATGTAACTCAAAGATATCTTTGAGTTAACATTATGCACTAGATACTGTTCATCACCAGACTGTTGCTTATTTCACCAACATTACAGGAGTTTGTACCACATGTTCAGAAAAATATGCTAAGGGAAGTGCACAAGATCTCACAGTTTCTTAGGCCATACTTCTGAGCCATCCTCAAGAACCATCTTAGTTGTGTCAGCCAGAAGAGAATTAACCCCGCCTCTTCAGCACAGTGCTTCCCATTTTACCCCAGAAGATTTCCCAGTTCCTTTTTCACTGAGATGGGTGTTCTCATTATTTTCAGAATGAGGACAGTAAAGAAAATAGCATTTTCTGACTGCTGAATCCACATAAAATTAGAGACAACCATTTACTTATATGGAATGAGACTGGATTCACACAATAAACAAACTAAGAACAAAAACTGATACACATCAAGAGCTTCGATTTGCTGCAATATTGCATAGAACCAATGAATATGAAATATTTCTTCACTAGGACCAGCTTGCAGGGCAGCAATATAAAGAAATTAAAGTTCTGAAGTGACACCACAAGCCATATGAAATCACACAGCTTAGTCCCTGATTTTTGAACATACTACATGAAGACAATACACATATTGGCATGCTACTGCAAGAAAGTGCAGTGTATTTTCAACACTAATGTGCTTAATTTGCTTCCTTAGGAGATTTTAGGCCTTGGGGGTGGAAGACGCTGCAAGGAACTATGCAATCTAAGAAACTGTTTTATCTAGGTAAAGATTTTTTTGGATATCTTTTTTTTTTTCTTTTTTTTTTTTCTTTTTTTTTTTTTTTTCTTTTAAGTGAGAAAGATATGGAGCAGCTGCCTAAAGCAGAAATGCTACAAAACTCATTAGCCACAGCAAAATTAAATTAGTGCTTTCCAGATAATCCTAAGTTATTATCCATGAATCTTTGTAAAATAGTGCTCCACATCGCTTTTCCTCTCATATATTATTTCTACCTTTGGTCTGTAGTTGGTGCCTTCTTGAAAGTCTTTGGCTGAATTGCTGCCTGAACATGTAATAAGACACTGGGAGGTGTGTTTTGGTTTTTTGTTGTTGTTGTTGTTGTTTGTTTGTTTGTTTGTTTGTTTTGATTAGTTGTGTTTCTGTTGTTATTGTTTTTTGGTTGTTTAGCTTTTTTTTTTTTTTTATGTGTGTGTGTGTGTTATGTTTGTTTGGTTGGTTGGTTTGTTGATTTTTTTGTTTGTTTTGTTTTCCAGCTGAAGTCCCATGCTAAAACAGGAGACCCAATTCTCCATCTTCTACTCCATACGTTTTTTTACATCAGCACACAAAGGCTCCAGTCCTTGTCTACATTCAAGGAATTAAGATCACAGCTACACAGAGAAACTGCAGAGATGCTCTGGAGGCACATTTTTAAACAATCCAATTATAGTGGGTGCCAATTTCATGGGCCCAAATGACCCACAGAGTAGAAATGGCAGCCATGGCTCAGCAGAGCACTGAGAAGTCTTGCGCCTGCTCCTTTTTCTAAATTAATTTTGCTTTTATTGGCAGGAAATACACATTGTTCATCTCAATATGACAATGGCTTTGTAAAATTTAATGACATTTTTTAGAAGGCCAGACCTATGAACTCACTGACCCCTCATTGAACTCATGGACTCCAATTTGCTGAGACCTCTGACATCTCCATTGCTCTTGGTGCTGCAGAGCTGAAGCTTCAAGGTCTTTCCCTAATAAATTGTAGGAGAATCTTTACATCCTCCTCAGTACATGGGTGAATGGTGAGAAGGCATCGAAGTACTTGCATAATTGCCTTCTTTGGCCTAGTTGGCCATGCTTTGGCAATGTGGGCAGTCTACAAGACCACATGAAGGCAATATCTGATCCCTAGCCTATAACCAAATTGAGGCAGCTTGTTCAGTCAGAAGTCCCACAGTTCTTCCAAACCAAATACTTTGTATATGATTAGAGAGACAACACTTGAGTTAGAATTTGAAATTAACTCTGTCATACAGATGCACTCCCAAATTCTTCCTCTCACTTCCACTGTTTGTTTAATCATACTCGCATTGACAGCCAATCAACATTTTCTCAATTAAAGTGTTTTTATTTTAAATTGAAAATGGATTTCCATTAAAAGTGCTTTGGATTAATTTTCTACTGCTCGAACAAAGAGCTGAAAGGAAAATTTGGTTTTCAAGAAATTGGGTTAGGAAACCCCATTCGGCTCCAGCCAAGAAACAGCTGAGTGTCTAAAGGCAACCTCTCAACATACCATCTGATTATTTTGGAACAAATTTAGACAGCTTTCAGAGAACATACAGTGAACTATCCTCAGCCATGGGAACAGAAAAGTAAAGGGAAAGGATACTTTCAAGGAAAAAATAAGTGAAAAAAAAAAAAAAAAGTAATCAGATAATATTTTCTCAAAAAAGTTTTCCTTTTGTGAAATTATGATTAATCAAAACCAAAATTTCCTGCTGGGGGGAGAGGTGGGATTTGTTTTAGCACATCTTAATGATTATCACTTTTACATATTTATCCTTCTGCTGAAAGATCTAACTCCCACTGTAGCTAGCAAGCAAATCATAGGTTAGATGAATGCCTCTATGAAGCAAAGATGCTATTAAAACCAATATTTGGGAGTAGTGGTTACTGGAGACATTCTTGTGGAAGGTCTTGAGAAGTTTATTTTTTAAGTTTTTCTGCAAAGATGAAGGAAGGAATTGTCCCATCTCTTTACTTCTCATTAAGAATTATTGCTTCTGAAGCAGTGCTAAACCATCTGTGTCAGGTAGCTTCCCTGGAGTTTATCATTATAAAGCTAAAGAACATATTTTAGTCCAGATTGCACCAAACCAAAATGGAGGGTTGGTTTTAGTTTCCAAGAGAAAGCTCTGTACATAATCTCAGCTTTTTTCCACTTCAAGTCTGCAGAAGCTAGACTGTGTGCCATAATACCAATAAATTTGGTGCATCACTAGAAAGACACAGTTCCCAATATTTGGTTGATGTACATGTTGCTCACAAGACTTACTGATATTGCTTGTTGATACAGTAAATTAAAAAGTTAAAACCAAGGCCAGCAGAGAGAGCAAACCTGTCTGCAACATACAAGTTGCTCAGTATTGTTTCTCCTGGGACCACAGTTCTAGAGAAATGTGCAAATATTCTCAGCAAATCATAGCTTAAATATCAATCTGTTTGCCAAGTGATTCTCCCAACTCCATGCTCACAGCAATGAGAAAACATTTTATTTATTAATTATTATTTGTAATATGGGAAAACAAATGGCTGTGTTCCCAGTCAGTCAACTCCTCTATCTACATATGTGTATTTCAGGAACACAAGCCTTACCACTAGCTTAGAGAGGCTTTTTTTTTTTTTTGGCTTTTTTTTTTTTCCTCTTGTCAATGGGATCCTGCATTAAAACATTAGTAGTACATTACTGCTTAGCAGGTGCACAGACCCCTAGCCAAATGTTACTTGTTAACCATGGTGCGACATTATATGGCCATAAATGTCTAGGTATTAATCACACGCTTTGATTTGTATCCAAAATGTGATTTATGCACCCGATTTCTAAGACTGTGTGTTAAAATAACAAGGAAGACTGAAGGAATTTTCTTCACTCAGACAGCTGAATCACTCCCTGAGACAAAGTGGATGTAGCTGTCGACAGAGAGGAAAGTCCTGGAAGAGCAACTGGAATCAGCCATGTCAGCAATGAAGGAAGGAGGGGAAAAATAAGGCATCTTTGAAAAATTCAGAGGTCTTCCATTCTATTCAGGGCAGGGTATGTCAACAGTATAGCTGCCTGCTGGTACTCATATGCTAATTTATATGTGATCCTTAGAGGGTACACAACATAGGCTGGCAGACTGTCTGTAGTCCAGTTTCACTGAGTCTTTCTGCAGTGCTATTTATTCTGTTAAAAACTGTACCATCATGGGGATCAACAGTAGAAACTTTGTTGTCATTGCTATACCACCTGATAAAGTGGTGACTTTGTAAAACCCCTGAGTCACTTAGCTATGTTAATGAAAATACATAATACAGATTGAGCTTTGAGCACAGCACCTCACTGGGGACACACATACATGTTTGAAGGGTGCTAAGCAAAGTTGCAGTGAAGACAAAGGGGAAAGGCTACAGGTGGATGTTAGCTCATCCAGCAACTGTGATTTGGTTCTCTATTACTTTGGAGAAAATCTCATGTGATCTAACATGTAGCAAAGTTTAACAATAAATGAGGCTGCCAACATGGATTGCTGTGAAATCCTGCCCTCTTCAGTGCTTCATTTGAACTTGCCAATTTATAGTTTGATCTAAGGACTGAGGGTGGTGAGGCACTGGAACAGGTTATGCCTGATCCCTGGAGGTGTTCAAGACCAGGTTGGATGAGGCCTTGAGCAACCTGATTTAGTGGGTGGCATCACTACCTATGGCAGGGGGGTTGGAACCAAATGATCTTTAAGGTCCCTTCCAACCCAAGCCATTCTATGATTGTGATTCTATGACTGCATCATCAAGGCTACCAGAGAAAACAGGTGAAATTAGTGCTTGTATCCCAGTTGTTCATTCAACATGGTAAGTAACTGCAACTGAGCCCCAAATTGCAAGAGGAAAACCCATGGGATTACACCCCAAAATAAATATCTTAGACATTGTAGTTTGAAACACCTGAAACAGGATTAAAGTATATCCAGTCTTTCACAGAATTGTCCAAAGACCAAACTCCATCTCACTGCATAGACTCCCACTTTTCCAAAGGTGTCACTGAACCACTGTATTCCTCCTCTCCACCTAGCATGCAGAATCCTATTTACTGGTACCTATTGCATCTTCATCTCACATTCATAATGACATGCCTAGCTTTCCTATACAAGGCAGGAACACTGTTTCTGGCCTGAGATGCTGAACAAGAGAATGCGTGGCAACACATATGCAGAATACACTATATCCTTCATCCTTGACTTCTACCTCCCTCACTATGACATTCACATTCTCCCATCATCTCCAAGACCAGTTAAGCAAATCACAATAATCAATTTTGGTCCATCAGATTTTTTGTCCGTGACCTCCCTTTTGTGTATGCGTTGCTTCCCATTAGCTAATGCCACACAATTAATTTCTTCTTGATATTCCTTTTGTGTTCAACAAGTGGTCATAGTTGTGGCCAACCCATCTTTTCAGTGTAAACCTTCCCTCTCTAACATGGAAATGAAATCACTATAGATCTATTATTTCTCGGAACAGGATATTTCAATTTGCATAAAATATTCTGCACTTGACACAGTGCCAGGAAGAAACACCTACTGTCCATTCTTCATTGCATTCTTGCTGTGGCCTTAAGAACAGAAGGAATCACCAAGTTAGTCTCACACCTATTACTCCCAAGTTCCTCACTTTTCAGTCCCATCTCTGATTTACACTCCCATGACTCTTTGAGAGCCCTGTCAAGGCAGTGACCAAGATAATGGACAAAAGGGAATTTCTTACATGATGTAATTTCACATTAAACAGGATGGTTCACAGGTTGTAATAGAAGGTCAACAACAGATATTATAACCCCTAAATTGGTTGGGAAAAAAATGGTGATTTGAATCAAAACTTAAATATAGATCTATATTAGCCAAGGTAGTTGAAGTGAAGTGTCTCCCTATGTGTCAGTGATATGCCTGCTAATAAATTGAAAGGAAGGCAGATCCCATCCTTGTTCATTTTCATAGCATTGGGGTTTACTGGAGGGGAATGGCACTAACACTGTCTTCAAATGCACAGGATCTCCTTTTAAGTTGGATGGCTATATTCCAAAGTAAAAAAATTATCTGAATGTCATTAGTCCAATGGGAATGCAGAAAATGTACATTTTGGAGACAAATCAACTTGTTAGGCAAGAAAAGGAGACCAAGAAGAAATTAATTAATTGAATGGATTCATAAGCCCCTCATTTTTTATTAATAAAACACTGAAGAAGAAAATGTTGATAAGACACAGTCATTCACCTTGGATTGGTATAACTATGAAAAAGGAAAATTCACACCACTACAGACAGCTATGAAGGCCATATGCACAGCTTTATGTTCTGAGTTATGGATGTTGTAATAGATGGCAGACTCAAAACTCAACACTGTATGTGTACTTTGCCTAGGGATGAATTTTACACTAAAAAACAAACAAACAAACAAACAAACAAACAAACAAAACAATAAGGCAAATTGAGAGGAGAAGAGAGCTGATTTAATACACTATTGCTTTATTTCTTTATATTACAGAGCTGTATGCATCTTATAATATTGCACAATTACATGTGCATGCTACCTTCTGCTTTCATGGACAGAAGTGCCCTGAAGTAGTGACAATCGTTTTGCCTTTCCTTTTTCACAAGTTAAATTTCTTCTGAGTCAGCTCTTAGTTCTGCTTTTTATGGTTTTTGTGCTTTACATATATATTCTGTTACTTATAGCACTCTGGCTGTTGTTTGTTTTTATCCATAACATAACCAAAATTAATTAGATTTAAACCATCGCATGGTGTATTCAAACCCTGTTCCTACACAGCTGTGTCCATCCACAAGATCTGCTGCAGTCCATTTACCAGGGAGAAAAATAAAAATATACAAAATATATAATTTATTATTGTGTTAAAAAGTACTTCAGTTACTTGAAACTCCTGTGGGGTGAAATCCACTCGAACTCTGGGCCAGTACAACACCCAAGCATGCTGTGCTAAAGTTCATTTTGAGGATATAAGTGTGACTGAGGTTGTTGCACAGGACCAGTTCTAGTAGTTTGTGCAGGAGTGAAGTTGACCATGTGTGAGCACTTCAGGAAATAAAACAGGATTTTGAATTTCACCCAACTTTCAACAACTATGCTAATAATTCTACTGGACCCTTGCTTCACGTTTTTAAGTGATCACAGAGGAGTAAAAGCAATCTAGGTTATGGTAGAAACATGAGTTATCAAAAATACCTCCTAATAATTTTAGGGTCATGATGGTTCAAAAGGAAACAAACCCTCAAGGCAATTTTAATGAAAGGAAACAAGGGGTAAATTCACCTAATCCACTTCTACTAAGGCTTTAAAGACCATTCTGCTTTTTGTCTTTGCTGGAAATTGGAAGTCCCAAATATCCCCATACTGGCATGCACTGTGACTGGTTAGGACCAAGCCTGATAGTTTAGAAAAGTAATTTTGTACTCAGTGAGTAAGTCCTGGCAGTATTATGTTGCAAAGGTTAAAAAAAAAAAAAAAAAAAAAAAAAGGGGCGGGGGGAAGGGAAGAGATTTTTCCATCATGGAAAAACCTCAGAAGCTTCATTGCATCTGTTTACTGCTTTATTCCTGAATTTCTAAAACACTGGCAGATTTAAAGAAGGGCCAGATAGTATTGGAAGAGATCCTGAATAGTCAGTACTAGTTTAGTGAGATCAGTCAGGCCATAAAGCCTTGCCAGCATTGCTCCTCCCTCAGAAATTTTTGAGTCTATATTTAAACACCCTTGATCTGGCCACAGGAGATGTGATAGGGCTGACAGCAAGGAAAGAGGGGCAAGGAGGAAATTAGGGCTTCCAACAGAAGGGAGGGTGGGGCAGTACTTCTAGAAAATCTGGGCTCTTTGGACATAATTGTCTGGCAGTGCGTAGGTATTACTAAAACCCAGGATTATTTCCAACACTACATCATCATATCCACTACTGCTGCCTGCCAGTGTGTTAGTAGTAAATCTGAAGAGCCAGGAAAATAAGTGGAGCCTGTCTGCCTGCAATGAGGGTCTGGCCTCCACTCTGCAGCAGTCAATGTCTTTCTCAGAGAATTAAATTATCTGCTAAATATCTAAAATATTCCTGGGAGAATAAATGCTTTTTGCTTAATTTCTGGGGGTGGAAGGTGGGAGAAGGCTGGGATTTGAAAGTATCAATGCTAAAGGTATCAACGGAAGGGTCTTGGAATTGAAGGACCCGTTTGGCATTAATACACGGGTTTCACCAGCAGCCAGTCCTAGCCTGGCATTGGTGTACATTTTGAGCTTCGCCTTCTTCCTTGGCATAATAAAACTGCTGTATTACTTGGTAGCAACTCTTTCCACTTGATTCTTTCTGGGATTGTCACACACCACATTCAGATCTTGAGGGTGGGAAAAGTAGTTCTTACACAGCCCTAGAAAGACTTGCCTGTAGGAAGGGTGTTGAAGAAGAGTGATGAAGCAACATGAAGATGTCAAATCCATTTGTTTGTTTTGCTGGGTTTTTGTTTTGTTAAGGAAACGAAAGAAAGACAGGAGATCCACCAACTTCTGAAATCTAGCTTATGAGCAAATGATTACTTTCCATTTTTAATGAGACATTTTGCCATCTGATCATGACTTCTCTCTTGCATAGTAGCACAGGTGGAAAGACAGACTGGGACAAACCTAACCCAAAGTGTGCCTCCTCTTTGCATTTCAGCTCACGCTTTAGGATAAGCTGCTAATCCAATATTGGAAAAAAAAGTTAATCCCTTTGATTTTCTTATTAGCAATCTTTGAGCTTCAGTTTTCCAGATGAGCCTAAATTGTTGGAATCCCAAAATAAGACAAAGTATAATTACTGTTTATAGTACAACAAACCCAAGTGACAAGATGAATTCTCTCAAAGAGAAACCCCTATACATTTTGATATCTATTACAGTGGGTGTAAACCATTGCTATGATGGGAAGGGCATGAAGTTCATTAGAGTCCTGCTAAGGCTATTCTACAGGGCAAGTAAACATGGAAGTTTGCATGTTCTTACAGCATGCTGTAAGCTTTTGCATTGGGCCAAACATAGCTGACAGAGACTGGGTCCAATCTACAATGGAACAGAGAGCACTGGAGGAAGTCTGCAGCTGGAGGCCAACCCCACTCATTGATTCTGGGAAAAAGGAGAACACTCCACTTCCCTGTCTCTTTCATGCTTCACCTCATAGAGTGCAATTATTCAGGTTTTATAGGCATAAAGTGGATTTTCCCCTCTTTGAACATCTGCTAGCACAAGGGTTTTCACTACAATAATATTTTAATCTGGGGCCATATTGTGCCATCAGTTTTAATCACAGTTTCCCATTGATCCCAGTGGGGAGTTTTGCTTTAAAATCAATGTCACAATATTGCCCTTGCACAGTGCAGCCGGAAGCATTAAGGTAGGTACTGATGAGCATTTGGAATTGGACACCAGCTGCCATTATGGACACCATTTGACCCAACAGCAAACTCTGTAAAATACTGGCTGTAGGTGCTGTTAACTCTGCAGGTGCCACATTGACCAATCCATTGGTTAGAATGCAGTTAATATAAGAGAGGCCTATCTTTCCAAACTTTTCATCCATAACTAGGTTTGATACTCTTCACTGGGCTAATCAGAACATTCAGAAGGGAAACCCTTGTTACAGGAACCAACCCCCTTGGTCTAATAGGTGCCATTCAATATTCTTTCCAGTATTCAGACAAGGATGTTCTTTCAGAAGCCCATGACCCCTCCCTCAGTTTCCATGCTGAATTTGTTCCCATTACTTTTCATTTGTTTGCACACTAAATTCAGCCTTCAATTCAAACAGCTTTCCTCCCAGAGCAGTGTTTCTTTTCCCTCACACAGGAGATAACTTCATCTCTTGAACTCTATTTGAAGGTCAAACAAGCCAAGCTCTTCTAGCTTTGTCTCATTTCACATTTTCTGCCTGCTCCTGACTATCCTGTTAGGCAACCCCTGACCCTTATATTCACTTTTCTTAAACATGGGAGGCCACCACACCATGAAAGACTCTGGATAAAACCTTACCACCACCATGAAAATTATGTCTCCATAATGTATGAAAGGTTTTGGAACTACGCAAGCAGGTATTTTTACCAAAGTAATTGAGAAAACAGCAATAAAGAACATTTTTTTTCACATCTCTTCTTAGTAGGACTGATTTTTTCTATGTAAATGATGGCAGACATGAAAAAAAAAAATAATAGGTGACTGAAGCCTGGAACTACAAAGATGGTTTTTAATAAGTATTTTGCTTGGTATGATTGCAGTGGATATTAACTAACAGCTATACTTCCTCACAGAAAAATTATGTTTTGAATAACCTTAAAATAGAACTTTCTACTGAGAACATGTTAGTCACAGAACAGAGCAGGATTCTTGGGAATTTTGTAAGTCATTAGAGAGGAGACTCCTAGGAAAGCTACAAGATAAATGGCTTGTGAAGAATGAGATCTTCATGCCAGTTCCATGAAACCAAAGCCTAATAAGGCCTTTGAAGGGCCTGTGTGACAAAATGACACACCTAAAGATCAATCCCATTTTCAGAAAAAAACACTAACAGATGTCATAGATGTGTGGACAGTATGTTCAGCCCCTTAACATATTATCACTTTCTAACACGTCACCATAAGAACCACCATAAGAACCTCATAGGAAAAATTTCCCCTCTCTTACAAAAAAAAAAAAAAAAAAAAAAAAAAAAAAAAAAAAATTTGCAAAGTGTTTCAGCTTCACTGTACAAACAAAACCAAGAACCTCTGAAGTCCTGCATTAAAAAAAAAAAAAAATCTCTCTGCTTCTATCCACCCTCAGCATCCAGTCAGAACACTCATCCAACTGGTGTCTGAGCTGGTTCTAACCCATACTATCTCTTAACATTCTGTGAGAAGAGCTACTGTCCATCTACTACAAGGAAGACACACTGTACCTTCTCAGCAACCATGTCCTTCCAGAACTGATCATTATAGCCTGAAACAGTCACTTGAATTAGAGAAGGGTATCAAGCCCTGATCTCACGCAGCTGAAGCAGTGGCTTGATTAAGGTCTCTCACTTCCTAGATGCAGTCTGTGTCCAACAGATTTTGAGGCTCTTGGGGAGAGGGTTGTTCACTCTAAAATAAACTTGTGAAGTCACAAGTCTTTTCCTACCTTTGAAATGAAATTATTTTTATTGAAAGTGCTCCTGATCATCTTTGATGAGCATGTTGTACCATTAAGGCTGCCTCCTGCAGAGAGGAAGGTAAAGGATCAGCACATTTCATACTTGCAGACTGAAAGGAAGCTTCTAGCCACATTTTGCTCTACTCTCAGGAACTCTTTCATTCCTTGCTGGCCTTCACCAGCAGATCCACTAAAATCACAGGCTATAGCAGAAGCCAGGGGAACTCTCAACATTCTCAGAGCCAGATCTCACTACCTTAACTCCAGCTGGCAGACCCTTTCTCTAGACAAAGCCCTGCTGATTTTAAAGATTGGGCTCCTTCTCCTACCCCTCATCATGTGGGACAGCCCTGTATCTCCTCCAGCTGGCCAGTTTTCCTGTCTGGTTTATACAAGAGACTTAGACTATGGCCTTGCATGCTCCTCTCCCTATTTGAGGCTTTTTTCTTCCCAAGAAGAGCTGTTCTGCCTGGATCTCACATGAGATGTACAAGCCTGCAGTTGCTCTGAGAAGTCCTGGCCACCACAACTATTTTTGTTTTCTGTTTAAGGTACTTGTTGCAAATGTTATTCCTAAATCCTCATTTATTTCTGCAGCCCACAAACTTGATGATAGCACTAACACCGCAAGTCTTTCCAGCTTAATACATTTTTAGCCTGAATAGTTTCTCTGTGGAAAAAGAGACTCTCACAACCCTTCAAGGATGTGCTTGATGCCTACAACTAATGCTTAAGGGTTAAGACTTTGTGGCAAACACCTGCCAAGTCAGCTCCCAGTGCTACTTACATAAATATGCTTTTGTTCTTAGAATGTGTTACACTGGGTTTCATAAAAGCACCCGTGTACAGCCATAAAAGATTTAAAAGATATAAATAATAACCTAGGAGTCATTTAAAGTTGGGATCAGCAAATTTCAAGGAAGGGATCAACCAACTTTGGTAATTTAACAACTGTTTAAAATACATTAGCAATATCTGGTTTAATCTTATTGTAATTTATAAGCTGTGAGTTTTTGTAAGAAAAAAAAGTCACAGTAATATAGGAATGTGATAAAATAAGTGAAAGTCTATGAGTGAGATTTTTAAAGAAAAAGACTATGATTTTACACAATTGCTGAAGACACGTAAGCATACACATAAACAAATGAATGAGCAAAAATACGTCTGAAAGTGCTTCAGATAACTACAGAGAGATTGTTCAAAAAGGAACAGATATGTTTAATTTGTCCCTTCCTTTTCTATTCTGTGCAGTGGTATTGAAAAAGAACAGGTACTCAGAATTAGCACATAGACATTTTTCTTGCTTGAAAAAGAATCAAGTCTACAGCACCCCCCAGACAAAGAGAGACTTGTAAGGAAGTCCTTTATTGTGTTCATACCTAATGTCTACTTGCATATGTACTTCATTATACTGTGTCTGGGGGTTCAGCACTTTTTTCAACCTTTCTTCTAGACTTTATTGCCATGAAGAGGTCAGCACATGTGATACTGTGTCTCTGCAAGAAACCCAAGTGAGATCTGTTCAGCCTCCTACAGGAACTTGAGCAGAACCAGTTGTTCAGCTCAGCCAAAACTCAGCCAAAACTCATTAGCATAGAAAATTCAGCATTAAGGAAGCTTCTGAAAATAAAGCAAGGTGAGCATACACCAGATGTGCCTCACTGAGGTTAGTTTCCAACCCACCTGGGTCAGTTAGGAGCCTAAGTCATCAGGAAAGTGATTCAGGACATGCATCAACAGCTGGGAGAACACAAAACACAAGACTGAGGCTGTACCTGAAGAAGAGTTGGGTAGTTCTGAAAGATGCCATACTTTCACATGTTGCACAGCTCTATATGGCCACAGATGCCCAACAGGACCTGGGCAATTCTCTGTGTCCTGGATCTACTACACAGATCAGTTTTATTTTGGCACCCGGGTGCCAGTGACAGCCAATGTGGCATGGGACCACCAACATGACTTCTTCTTTGAAAAGTGGTTTCATAAATTGAAATACATTTTTAGTGTTGCTCTTCAAAACCTTTACGTTTAAAACCAAAGTTGGCCTCTTTGCATTGGAATCAAACTAGAATAAACTATTTTAAGCAAATTATTATACACTGGGGGGTTTAAATTATCATTTTTCTCTTGCTTCTTCCTCTCTCTCATAGCAAAAATATTAATTGAAATCTCAAGAATGTAAGATATTAATAACAGATATCACATTCTTCATTTTAAGTTCTGGTTTAAAAGTTCTTTCCATGCTTGTGGGGCTTTATTTTACAAATAACACTGAAGCTAAATTTAGTCTTTCAATATGGTGTTTCTCATTTAGGTAACTAAACAAGATTCTTAGTGTTGGGAACCGTGAAATCTAGGTCTACTTCTGCAATGTGACTTTGAATATTTTTTTTCCTCTCTGACTTCCTCCCCTCTTCAGAGTAGGGAAGCTGTCTTTCTGCAACCCATCGTCCCAGTCTCAATTACAGTTGCCAAGTGTTATCACAATACAAAAGTTTAATTCATATTCTGTGGATAAAATACAGCAAATAAGTTAATACAAAACTGCCATTATAAGTATAGGTTTGGGGTTGCACAAAGGGAGTATCAATATTATTAAAGGAAAGGCTTGCATCATATTATGTGCTTTCCATTTATAAATAAATAAATAAATAAATAAATAAATAAAATCCTTCATAGAATTCTGCTGAGCTGTATTTCTGCAGCAATATAAAATATCTTTCCTTCACTTTAAATAAATAAACAAATAAATGAAGAGAGAGCAGTGACACTGTATTATCAACAAAGTCATGTGACATCAATAAGAACAGAAGACAGCAACAAAAGTAATAAAGGATGCAAAACTAGCAGTGCACACTTCAAATTTTTAAATATGTACAAATTTGCAAGGGAATATATATTCATGAAAGGAAGGTACTAATAATTTTGGCTTTTGTAGGACTCAGTCAGCTGAGAATGTCCCAGGATTGGCCTCTGAAGTTCAGGGAGACACAGAACAAGAACAATTTTGCCACAGTACTTCAACACTGACTTGGAAAAACCCTTGCTGTTTCTGTCCTCACTCTCTCTGAAGCAGAGTCTGCCAGTTATACCAGTCTGCAAGTTAACTACCAGAGTTTAGCAGAGTGGGCAAATGAGTGTTTTATTTCACCTGTCCTCATCTGGGAAAATTTGGAAATCATACCTTGTAGCCCTTTTCAGTATTCTTGTGATCAGAATAGGGAGCTTTCCAGAATGTACAATAAGCTGATCTGCCAGAGGTTCAGCAACAAGAAAAATCCTTGCAGCCTGTTATTGATAACTCACCCATACATATTACAAAACTGATCCTTTATAAATACACTTGCTTTTCTTTCTGATATTTGGAATGCCATTGCAGAAATGAAATCCTCACTAGATGTATTCTCAGTCTGAAAAGACTGTGAAAGTAAGAAATTAGTTCAGCTCATAGATAATGAAGTCTCGCAACTAGAACAGTAAGATGTTTCAAAGAGTACAAGATGGAACTTCATCCTCCCCTTCACATATCCAGTGTTTTCTACATTTGCCCATGTATTGCCTGATCGCTCTCAACATTCCCAGAGACTACAAAGTATCTTTTCCAAAACTTAATAGTTTAAAAGTTAAAAAATAAGTAGAGAAAGACAGAATCCAGAGGGACTCCTGTGGTTTTATAAATAGTCTTTACAAAAGATAAGATCTCATGAACTGAAAAAAAGGGATATTATCTCTCTATTTCTGGTTAATACCTTTTTGTATGCCCTTTTGTCATAAAGCACAGTACTCTCAGCAAAGAATCATCCCAAATCTTGCTTGTTTTTCCAGTTTCTATTTTTTTATTTGAATTTTTTTCCTTTTGGAAAATGAACTTGAACTTGCACTAATCCTTTTAGTAGTTAATAGTCACAATTCCCATTAAGAGTAATCCTTTCTAAAGAACATGTTCATAGGGCAAATATTCACCAGGTGTTTCAGATTCATCCTCACAACCTGGAAGATCTCTGCTGTTTATAACAGTGAGAATTTTCTGATTGGAAGTCTTCTCATGCCCAAATATACCCTTGCCATTCAACAGCCACGTGGGCAGGTTTCAGGAAAGGTAACTCAGATCATTCAAACTTTAAATATTCTGTTCCTTTAAGCCATATTTCTTAAAGTTTAATGCTAAGATAGTGTTATTTTATGGATGGTAACTAGGAATGATGTAGCTGTCCTTCTCCTTCTGCTCCCTGTTCTGGCTCTCCCAATGGGTGGAATTATATTAGGGAATATACTGCCTGGCAGAAAGCTGAATAAGGGACTTAGTAACCTTTCCTAATAAATATCTTGTTTGAGTTCGTACATATATAATTTATTTTTAGTGTGGATATATTTCACCTATCTAAATATTTTTAAGATGCCTAGAGGTTGCCACTGTAGCCTCTTCTCTTTAGTTAACCAGACACTTAATATTCATAGCAGTGCCAATGTCTTGTGGGTGTTACCATGACATCAGCCACACCACTGATATTTTGCACTGCTTTACCTGCATTCCTGAGTTAGGTTTCAGCTCACTCCTGGAAGTAGAAATGCTGAGATAAGAGCAACTCTGAACATATGCATAACCCACACATACTGGGTGCATGTTGCTGGAGTCCCTGTGATATGCACAGATCTTGCCCTATGCCAAAGCTCCTAAAGACAACCGTGCTGCTGCTACCAGCACCAAGGAGAGCAGAAGGAGTCCTGACTCCTTCAGGAGTCAGCTGATCATAAGGCAGGGACTGCTCCACTTTCAGGTGCAGATGTCACCTCTGCTGCACCCCTCCTGCCATCAGTAAGGGAACTGAGACCCCAAGGTCCCTTCCACATGCTTGCACATACACACACACATGCACTCCTTCCTTGGTCTCTGCCTCCCTCTCTGCCTCCCTTAGTTCCTTATCACTGAAGTGGCAAAGTTTTTAATTCAGTAAGAAGCTTTGACTGGCCCCTGCACTAAAATGTGTGTTTTGCAAACCAAAAGTACAAAACTCATTTTGCTATTAGTTCTGTTGCTCTCCTTAAGACCATCACTACATAGGACTGGAAAACGTGTAGAGGGATTCATATATGATAATGCTGACATTCAACTCCAGTACTGAACTGTCTAAAGACAATCTCCAAACACTACTCCAATGATTAATCAGCTGAACATCCACACAGAAATATTTGATGTACTGCTCCACTCACCAAAGTCTTTTATTGTATAGTCAAAGGTTATTTGGAATTTATCTCTCCCCACCAAGCAGATGCTGACTGTTATTAGGCAAAATCTCTTTGGTGATCTCTTCACTTTGGTGACCAGCAGTAGGACTTGAGGTAATGACATAAAGTTGCGACAGGGGAGTTTCAGGCTGGATGCTAGAAAACTTTTTTAACCAAAAGGGTGGTCAGGCACTGGAACAGGTTCCCCAGGGAAGTGGTCATAGCACTGAGCCTGCCAGAGCTCAAGAAACATTTGGACAATGTTCTCAAGCATATGGCTTGGGTTTTGGGTGGTCCTGTGTAGAGCCATGTGTTGGACTTGAAAATACTTGTGGGTGCCTTCCAACTAGGGATATTCTATGATTCTATGAAAATACAACCTGGAGGGTAGGAAGCCTGTGCAAACAATATGGAGTGGTTAGATATGTTATTTAAAAAAAAAAAAAAATGCTCAAAATGCATAAAAGTAGGTTTGGGACAAACCTACTTCCTTTGAAGGAAGACTGTATCCATTTTTTAAATTAGTCTCCAACAGTCACAAGCATCTAGTGAGCATGTAGTAGTCCAGGAGAGTCACAAGAACATCTATTCCTCCTGTCTACGCTCCACATATCTCAATGTGTTATAAAGCATCTGAAAAAGGCAAAAAGCCACAGCGATAAATTGCCATGGGAATGTTGCCAATATGATGGATTCCTATGATAGCAAGAAATTTTCTCTTCTGTTCTTTCTTCAGATGGACAGTTGCTTTAAAACGTTAGCATACATCTTCAGCTCTTGGAGAAGAAAGAAATGTAAGTCAGACAAATACAAGGATTACACTGCAAATGTAGACTCAGTAAAGCCCTCTTCCACTACCATTCAGGATTTCTGCTCCCTGTTTTGATGTTTAAGAACTGTCTCTTCTTAGTTTTTGTTGCATGTCTCACAGAAGAAAAAAAAAATCACAGAATCATAAAGTCTCTATTTCCAAAATATAATTACTAATATTTCAGTCACCTAACACTATGGGAACAGACAGATTCTCTGGGGATCCTGGGGATCCTGGGATAATGGCACTAAATTGTAGTTACCCCCACATTACCAGAGGTTATGAGCAAGGGGTACCAGTCACAACTCCCTTATTGGTGTCTGAAAGAAAGTTATAGGTACATCTGTGGTACAACCTGAGTTTATACACTGGGTATCTCAAGCGAGTTCTGAATTTTCATAAAGCACACTTATTTCATAGTCCAAGCCTCCTCAGCACCCTGAGAAGGAACTTCCACTGCACTCCGGCTCTTATTATGCTCATGAATATCTGTTTTCTTCCCCAAATAACTGGGAATCACGTACCTTGTACTGGGATGCTAGGCCAGTGTTGAATGTAATTGTCCTGAAGGTTGCATACAGACAAGAAGTGTTACAGAGAAACCCATAAAACTGTTGACTTTTGAACGATATACTCTGACAGAGTCTGAAGTTTCTTGTTTGTGTAGCTAGTCACATCTTTATGCTTGCACAGTGTTTCCAGATACAAGTATGCAAGGTAACATTTCTGATGACACAAGAGAATGTCACTGCCACAAAAAAATAACATTTAACACCATCGTTCTTCATTCTTGGGATAAATTGTATAAGACCAGAAACTAGAAGGATACAACTGTTTCAGTGGCTGCGTAGATAGCTACATGGTAAAACTTTCCCAGTCTACAAAGATTTCTGAAATGACTCTCAGTCTTCTTCAGTTTCCACAGCCTTGATATTGAAATCCAGCCCAAGGTTATGAGAAGAATAGATGAAGGTATCCAGCAGATGAATTGGGTTCATTTGTCTTCAAGCCACCAGTTCAAGTCTTGTTTAAAATAATAAGTTGAAAAGCATTATATGAAATGAGACACTGGTCTTAAACATTTTCTTGTTTGTGAAGTGTTTTACATCATAAAACCATTAAGAAAATCCCCATTATGTTACCATACTAATGATAATATCAGAAATGCTGAAGGCTTTAGCCTCCTGGAAAGTACACCTAGCAAAGGGTGAGACAGTGGCAAAAACATTCGTCTTAAGGCTGTTTTAAGCTTAAGAGTCATTAAAAGAGAAAGAGTCAATATAGCACACCGGGCCAACCTGTCTCTCTTTCTACAAAGATGTGACCTTTCTTTCTTTTTCTCAAATTAAAAAAAATAAAATAAAATAAAATAAAAAAGAAAGGCTTTGTCTTTTGGCCTTTAACTTCATGTGGTTTAGTGATGTACCATCAGAAGATAAGAACTTCTACCCTAATTCTTAGTGTGTTAATTCAAGTCTCATGGACTGTTATTTTAGCAACAATTTTGTAGTGTTTCACTTTAGCTAAAAAAATATTTTCTGTGTTCAGTTTTGAAATGACAATTGTTTGAATAGATTTTGTTAGTTCTTTCAGTCTCTTCTCTGTATGTATTATAGTTGCTCATCCATGCATCTCTAACCTTTAAAAATACTTCAGAAAATATATATAGGGTTGTAGAGCCAAGACAGCTCAACTCTGTTTAGTTGGCAACCATCTTACCTTCACCACAGGGAGAGCTATGGTACTAAAAGCTAATAACACAGAGGTTATTTACATGGACAGCTTGCTGGGCCCAGGAAAATTGCACTTACAAGAAAAGTTGTTTTTTCCTAAGGTCTAACATTAAAGCTCAAAGCTCAGTTTTCTCTCTCTTTCTCTCTCTCTCTCTCTCTCTCTCTCTTTTTTTTCTTTTTTTTTTTTTTTTTTTTTTTTTTTTTCCCTCCCTTGCCTTAAACCCCAGTGGAAAACAGGCTTTTACTGTGAAAGTAATCCAACCAGCTATCTTCAAAATCTTAATAGGCAAAGTGGATTGACCTCAGTTCATCTTCATGGAGCTTAGGACAAATTGATCAATTTACTTCCTAAATAATTACCATTTGAATGTTGATTTTACCTTCCTAAGATTAGCACATTAAAAACCTTGTATTCAGTAATGCTAATGCAATGCAGCTCTGTGCACATGCACATGCATACACATACTCACAAAAAAAAATATATATATATATGTATATATATTCTTTGTATAGACAAGCTTCAACTAACTGATTCTGGATAATAAGGATTTGCTTATTCTTTTGTTGAGGAATGAAAAAAAAATATAAAAAAGAAATAAAACAGAAATGGATATGGTTAGAGCGGTGGAGGGAAAGACTTTATTTAGCATTCAGATTTTTGAGGTTAGGCATTAAGATTCTATGGATGCAACAACTCTAATCCAAACTTTATCTGTTTAAAATAAGCCCATGGAAGAAAGATTGCAAGAAATGATTCATGTATCAAAGGAGGCATCTATAACAGGAAAATTAGAACACTATCTAATTATTTCATAAAGCTTATAAGGTGAGCAGTAAGACTACAACAGAATGTATTGATTGAGCAATAACATTGGAAGCTTACTTGTCATAAATAGCACTATTTGGTTATCAAAATGTGTCAAACATTTAGGCAGGGTAGACTCCCATACATAAAAATATTCATTTAATTGAATGTTAGACTGACTTAACTGATATGCTCAGTTTTCCATCTAGATGAAGACTCAGCAGTCCAGATGCTTAGTCTTAACCTACTTAAGCTCCAGTCCCATAATCACCTTCTCTAGTGGTAATTTTCTTCTGTGGGAAAAAAAAAAAATCTCTGCTGCAATGGCTGATAACAGATTTCTCTCAACATCTTAAGGGAAGAAAGGCAGAAAAGTTTTTTCTGATTTGTCACCAGCTAGAGCATCTTCCCCCCTGAACTTGCAGCAAATGAGGAAAGTTTAAAAATATGTATTTCAAATTAATGAGGATTTTTTTTTTCTCTACTGTGTACCTGTCTCAGTTTCTCCTGTTTTTCTGGGTATGAAAAGTTTTAAATTTTACTTTGCAACATTTTGCATTCTGATTCCTCTCCATATATGTTACCAACATGAATGTTGTTTATATCTCCCCATTCATCATCTCCTGGCATTTGTTTCTCCTGGAAATTCTCCATGACAACTTTAGTATCAGCTGCTTTTTCTGCACTGTTTCTCATAAGAAAGCCTACGTCTCTCTATGCTTCTTTATAAAACTTTGTGAGTTCTGATTCCAATATATCACCCAAAAGCCTGTTTTCCCTCTGTCTGGAACAAATATGAGCTCTGAAGGGACCATCAAAATCAGTACAATCTGTTGAATTCTGTTTAATCTCAGTCACTGTGATATGGGTTTTTAACTATAGTTTATCCTGATTTGTTTATTGTTGTTGTTGTTTTGTTTTTGTTTTTACAACTCCTGCAGAGTTTTGTCATGAAAGTCACAAAAAAAGACGTGTTTTCATCCAGGGTCATTTGGCTTCTCCGGTTTATTAAAAATGCTTAAGAAATACAGGTAGTAGGTTTAAAAGATTTTTATTTATTTTTTTTTTTAATGGGAAATGGAACAGGTTAACACCAGTCTTTAGATCAATTTAAGCTCATGGCAATAATACCCAAAAGTTGCCAGCTGTTTGATAGCAAGAGTTAAGTCAGTTTGTGGTCTCAGTCTAGGCTTCAAGAGACAAATGTCCATATTACACAAAGCCACTAAATATAGCACTAATGGATGTTTAATCAGATTAAATTTAGAACAGGCATGGAAATAGAACTAGCCTGTAAAATTATCTTTCCATGTTAGAAAGTAAGTTTGTTGCATGGAGAAGCTGAGGAGATGTTAGCCTTACTAAAGCTATGGGTTGCCTTAGAGGTCTTCAGTGTTCCTCACTTTTGGCCTGAATCCCTTTCACAATTCATTTTATTGTGAAAAAATATACTGGAGAAAGGTAGACAAAACAATTACAATATGATGGTTTGCTGCAAGCACTGTTGCATTCTGTGCATATGTACATACAAGTTGTGTAAGCACTTTTGTTCATTTGTTTTCAATTACCAAGGGTATTTTCCTTGTCTGTATTGCCTTTTCTCTTTTATGTTTTCAGTATTATTAATATTTTATATAATGCAATAAACTTTTTATTGTTTGAAAATAACAATTATGCATTAAATATAAAAAAAGCTAAACAGGTTAATTTTAAAGAATTGCACATACTCTGTCAGTTCACCAAAATGCCTTGCACCTGGAAGAATTCATAGGGAATATACAGAAAAGTGATTATGACTGATTCAAAGTTTTAATTTCATTATTTATATGCTTAATTCAAGCCTGGAAAATTATATTTGTATATAGACTGAGTTAGAACCATATATATATTGCAATTCCAATAGTTTAAAAAATATTTTCTTACTGCCTATTTTGAAATTTCAAAGCTGTTGTTCAAAATAGCCCATTTTAGCATAGGATTCAGTGTGATCAGCATACTTCAGACCAACACCCCAGTGACTGTGATCCAGGGCTGCTAATGCTTCAAAAGACTTACTTTCATCACCAGGTGAAACATCTAACGATCTATGAAGCGGTTCTGAACTCAATCATTTTTCAGCACAGGTTTCTCTGAACATTTTAAGGGAACAGAAAACCTAAAGATTTCATTCAGTCATGTTTCAGCAGCTGGTGTTTGGCAGGGTTGCTTGTGACATCTACTTTTTTTCTGTTTCTTTGGTCAACTACTGGCAGACAATTCCCTTCCAGGAGTATTTACAAACACTACATTGTCATTATATAGCAACAGTACTGCCAGACAAAAAGCAATGCAACAAGCAGTTAAACACTTCACATTAAGTGAGTTCATTTTAGTAATTCTTCCCTTAGTATACCAGTATCTTATTGGATCTCTTTCTATATAGACAAGCATGCTATGTGTGTAGCAAATGTGTGAAATTTGGAGCAGATAGGTTGGTCCTAGTCCTAAGAAGTAGTACATAGAGTGAAAAATGTTAAGAACCATTGATTTAGACAAATAGACTCCAAAGTGACATTTGTATTTTGCTATCTTTGGTATAAATACTTTGTCTTTTTTAGGGAAAGCTTTTCCTAGATGTTATTCTAAGAGGATCAGTCACAGTGCTTTTGACCTTTTACTGTACACCACTCCATTAACATCCTGTGGAGAAATTCTCCTTATATATGTAATTGATGCATTTTATGAGACACAAATCAAAATAGATAGTCAAAAAATAGATGGTATGGAACGTAGGAAGAGCTGCCTGCCTGAGTACTTCGTTGGCATATTGCCTATAGTTGATAGTGTCAACTCAACATATGGCCCTTCAAATGCACTGATGAATCCTCTTATGGGAATAAAGTAAGACTTGCCTGTGACGTGTTTTAAGTTTCAAAGCAGTCCAACGAATAAAGCAAGTTATAGCTCTAGGAAGGATGAAACTTGTATGCAAACAGTACAGCTTGCCACCACAACAATTTTGTAATAATTTCGGCAGGCCAGTGTGAACAGTCTTGCACAAAACAAGAGTGATTATTAAAATAGTTACTATTTGAACACAGCTAAACTATGTTACAAGCTGATCTAGCTGGATCAGTGCTAAACTTGAAAAAGACTGTTGTTACTCTTGTTCAGAAGCCATAGATGTATCCTCAAATTAGGGAAAACTTGTAACAGCACAGAAAAGAAATGATGGCAGAATTAAGCAATTAAAATTCTCATCTAACCTACTGAGCAAGATCAAAAAAAAAAAAAAAAAAAAAAAAAGAGTGTCTGAAATTATATATTCAGTGTTTATATGTGGCAGATAGAGTAAAAGAATTTGTACTAGTTTGGCTTTTCACATAGACATACAAAACAAATACAAGTCTCCATGCCAAGAAGTGCAAGGGTATGCAGCAGAAGACTAGAAAAACAGAGGCAGTCCAACTCATTTGAATGGAGCAAAGGGATGGGCACCTGACCCAAAGGGTACAGAAATGTCTGAAATGATGAACCAGTTTCCCTTTTTAATGTAGCTTTTGTTACAATGAAGCAAACACTGCTGTAAAAGGATTTTCTCTCCATTATATTTACCACTGCTTCTCATGGTCCTTCTAGGCAATGAATAAAACTTGAAGGGCAGTCTGGTGCACAAATGTTCTTGTTATCTTAAAGGGGTCAATGGTCAAAGGTGAAAAAAATTCATAGAGTAGTTATGATTAAAGGTAGGTTTTTAAATGCTTTTGATAAAGGCTTGTAAAACAGCCAAAAGAGATCCTGCAATTTTAATGTTAAGTGGCTTTTGTATTGGAAAAATGCCCAAGGGCCATGTCTAGCACGGTCACTTACAAATGACTGATGGGAGATCAATACAGACAGAGTGGGGATGCAGCTTTGTCACTGGGATATGTAGTTAGTATGTGATTAGCCTTAAGTAGCATTGACTTGGATGTAGATGGGCAGTAAAGTGCTTAGTATCTAGTCAGCATGATAGCTGCTTGTATACAAAAGTTAATGAAAGGGGAAAACTACATTATCGTTAGACACCCAAAGGGGTTCCCCACACCCATTCAGGGATTTTAGGAAAAGATCAGCCTGACAATGAGCTGTGTAGAGCCCCTCGTCCCAACAGCATTAACTCTGAATTTGGCTTTCCTCCATGACAATCCCCTAGGACTTGGTAAAACACCTAGTTAAGCTCTATGTGCAACCTTATTATAAGGGAATGAGGAGCCCACTTTCCCTTTCTCAGAGGCAGAAAAGCCTGTAAAATAAGCAAAAATAGAAACTAAAGAGTGTAGAGAGGAAATGAGAAAGGACTTTGAGACTCTTTTGAGTTATTACAGAATTCAGGAAGGTAAGATCCTCTGGCACAGATAACATATTGCCCTGAGCCTCCTCTGTTCCTTAGTGTGGGGGTCATTATACTTAATCAGATCCAGAATATCTCACTAAGCATTTCACTTTTCTTCTCCTTTTGATCACATGCAGTATTGGTAAACAGGGATTTTAAAATGTTTTTTGTCTGTTTGTTTGTTGTTTTTTCATTCTTGGTACAGCATTTTACTAACCAAAGAAATAGCACCTTCTTATTTCACAAATTCACACACTTGCATGCTTTTCAAGACACACTTAGTGAGGAACCCGTATTTTTAACTTAAGAGTCTGAGGTATGCCCTGATTTGCCTTTCTGGAGGGGCTTGTGTTTCTTCTTTCTTCCTATAAAAGCTCTCTATTGTACCTTTGTTGGACAGCAAAATAGCCTAAAACAGATGCTCTAAATCCTCCTTGATATCAAATTATAAACTCCTTCATATGTTGCTCAAAAAAAAAAAAAAAAAAACCCTGCAAGATCTTTCTGAAGAGAGCAAACCTATGTAATGAAGGACACAAATTTAGATGTTTCAAGTGTTTTGATTAATATTATCTTTTTTTTTTTTACATAAAAAAAAAAAATCATGCTCTGAAAAAGCATCACCTATGCTGTCTTCTATGACCTCTTATCCCCTACTCATGGTATTAAAAGGCTTGCCTCAATTTTAGTCACACAGAGTAAACTGAAATTATTTCAATGCTAACCTGATATTTCCAGGGCCATGGTGAAGCCAGAAGTCTGTGGCCTAGGGCCATCACATGCCTTTCTAATGGACCCTCAGTACACAGTTAATTATAGGGAGTATTTGGATATCCTGCTGCCAAAAGCCACTGTAGCACAGCACCCTACAGAAAGGCTCCACACTCAGGATCTCTGCTGCATTCAAAGCTGGACACCTTTTACAGGCTTCCCACTTGAAATGGAGATGACCCAGAAGAGCCCAGAAGGCTTAATGTTGGACAGTGCATGCATAACATTTTGGGGAGGGGCAAGCTTTATAAGAACATGCATCTAAAATCATTACACCTCTTATTAGCAAACGATAGTGCACACATCATCAGCTAATTAAAATTGGGCCTAACTACTAATGGAGCCATAACCTGGGTCATTGATTCCCAAAGCGTTCATTCCTTTAGTAAGCTAACAGACAATCTCTGTAGTTCAAACAAGGCAAAATCCACGTTATACTTAGTCCATCTTTTTCAACTGTCTGAACTCACCGTTGAATAAAACTCTTCTAAAGGCATTGAACTGAGTTAGTAGCTCAGCTTTTACAATTGTGGTTATTTCTTGCCTGTTTGATTGCTCCTAAGTGAAATCTAAAAAGCATTATTTATTAATATTTACAAGAAAGAGACACCATTTCTTCTCTGAAGAGTCTATATGAACATACTTAGAAGACAAAAAATCTATTCTTCAGATTACTTGGTACAATTTATCAAAACTGAATAATTTGCCCAGGCAAGATTTGGCTACTTATCAAATGAAGCATGGTTGCCCAGTCATTTTCCAGTAGGAACAGTAACGTATTGGTATCTTTTGAAGTGTTCTGTTAAATGTGCAGTCAGCTAACACTCAAGAGTAAATATACAGCCACAGCTGAGGCCTTCAACTTGACATTTCCAGGTTCACAAGTCCCAGACCTATCACACATTTCCTTTGTGACCCTGGACAAGATATTTAATCTCCCAGTCCTCCATCTGTATAGCAGCTAATATATTAGTTGTGTTTATTGCTATAGACTGTGGAACAAGAACAGTGTCCAATTACAAGTATGTTCAGTGCTGGATATGATGGAGATGTGTTGATAGCTGAGGCCTGAAAGTTGACATAAAAATAAAAAATTTAAAAAAAAAAAAAGGGAAGAAAGAAAATAAATCAGAAATCTCAAATGATATTTTGATATTTTTGGCATGATGCTTTCTGAACGTGTTTTTATAGTCTTCTTACCCAGACCCTCCTTACATGTGAAATCTCACAGACCCCACAAGGCTAATAGGGCAGGTGAAGCTCAGTTGAAGGTCTGTTTCCCTCTCCAGAGGTCTCTGGATGTATTTAAGAACAATGCTCATATGAACTTCCAGAAATTCATAGCTTTTGGAATAGTCCCGAAACTTTACACCTTTGACACAGTGAGGGTGAATCATTAATTTGGCTCTCAACTTCCACGGAAAGTATTCAATTTGTTTGCATGGTCATATATTTACCACACCAAGACTTTGTCTCCTAGAAGTATAATGCTTGCCAATGAGTTGTTTCTCATGACCTGAGAAGCTAAGTGATGTCTAATATTGATCAGTGGTTCATACATTAATGGAAATAGCTAAATTGAAAAAGAACCTCTTTATACACCCAGTGGCAAATTGTATCTGTTTGACTGGGGAGGGCAACCTTTTATTGAACTGCATAGTGGTTTGCTTTTAGTTGAGTTTATTCCTTTCTATAAAGGATTTTTGGCTTTCTGAATTGTTCCACAAAAGAAGTGTTTTTTCTCTCTCCTCTGACCACATTTAGTCCATGCCTATCTTAATAATGACTCTCAATTTACCTTCAATCATCCCCATGATGTAGGAAAAGACAATCTGAGTTTTCTGTGTCAATGAAGCACAGTGCAATAGGGGATTAATTTATTCCTACAGACAACAAGCAAGACTGTCCTTTTCCTACAGCTTTTGCCAAGGCATGGAAAGGAAAAGGAACTTCACAACAGTCCTTTCAGGTTAGGCTGCAACAGAATTTTTCTAGTTCTATTTCTTTTCATCAAGTGATACTAATTTCCAAAGTAATGTCACCTCCCTCAGTCCAAGGAGAGGTTCCTTCACCTTACACCATAGCCATATCTCCTCTGAAATAATTATACAATATCGGAAAATGTTGCACTAGAGTGTGACCTGTTTTCTTCCCAAGTCCTGTTTTATTATCTGTGTCTGATTTTACATCAGTATGCCTACTTCAGCTATGTTCTTGTTCCACTTCCTTCCAGCATCACTATGCTAGTTGACAGGAAGAGAAAAAAGCAAGCCGTATAGGACAGGGCTAAGGACAGGATTTAGGCTGGCTTAGAAGTATCCAGGTGATCCTGACATTACACAATAGCCACAGGAGGTTTTTCAGTTTAACAGCTTTGCTTATGAAAGGACACAACAAATGGAGTTTGTGCAAATTAAACTTGAGGTGAGCTGATAGAGCAGTTTTATTGCTCAGGAAATGACTGCACTCTGCTTGGCATCAGTCATTGCCTCCCGATCCCATCTTTGAAAGATCCCAACATTTTATATTTATTTACCAACACAAATTACATTGGCAGCCAGTCACTTCAAGCAATCTGCCTGGTCTGGTACAGCCAAGTATACAAGGTTTCAACAAAGAAAAATAAAAGATCTGTTCTTCCTCCTGAGAGGGTAACACATATACCATAGCCCAGGCTGTTGGTCAGCCAGCTGGCACTGAATTACATCACACTTTTTAAAAAAGAAAACTCCTTATTCCACTAATGCTTCCTGTGGGACTAACTATTACAGAAAATAATTATTGGCAATGTGGTATCTTGAGCTATACTGAATCTCTTTCTGTCTTTAACACATTTTTTGACACAGCACTGAAATGTGATGAACTGATACAAAGATATATCTCTGTTGTGGTCAAGCTGGGTTCTCCTCATATTTGTTTTGATTCTAAATAACCAAAACAGCAGACAAAAAAAAGGTCTTATTCTGGATTTGTATAAGAATAAAGCAGCAAAACTATGTAGAAAGACGTTCTTTGTTCTGTAGAGCCTCTCATTTCCATAAACGTTTTTTGTGATATATTTGGTAAACTCCCATTAACACTCATTTTCTCTGTTCCATGAAGAATTGCTGCCTAGTCATTCCACAGAATAGAAAAATAAGAAAAGTGTTGTCACGATTCATATCTGAAAAGCATTTAAGAAAACAGGCAATTATGGATTTATGAGGACATCTGACTTTTTTTAATTAAAAAAAAAAAAAAAAGGAAAGTATCTACAGGCAGGCTGGTGCAAGGGCAAGGCTTATGGCAAGGATACCTTAAATAACTTATTTAAAATGTCAGATTTCAATTTCCCTATCAGTAAAATGTGGTAATAATGTATAAAAGAATGCTATGAGGATTAGTTAATGGGCAAGTTTATTGCCCTCACCCTGTCTGAATGGCCCTGTGGACATCAGCAGAACTTACTCCCATTAAAAGAAAGAGTTATCTCAACACAAATGTGGTGGCTCAAATCCATGAGTTGCTAAACTTCATGCAGATCAAAATGACAACCACTTCTTAGTATGAGATGTAAGTTTTGCTGTATGTTGTCAAGCTCATCTCACAGTCACATCTCATTAGACCCACAGACTCTTTTTGCAAGCACTTCATCCTCTCCAGCTAGTAGGTACTGGCTCAGTTCAAAAGGTTAAACTGCTATTTCCAAAGGATTCAGAAGAACAAGTCTTGACAAGTAAGAGAGCTGCAACTCCTTGATAAATCATGCACAACACTCAGTTGTGGGACCTGCAAAGTACAGAATTAAATTGTGATCACTTTGGCCTGTGCTGACTCATGGAAATGCAATATGGGAATCATTGTTTTAATCAAGTCACACATGTTAGGTCTTTTTGTAAAATAAAAAACTAGGGTGGGTTGTATAGACTAGGCATAAATACCAAAGAAAAGAGAGGGTCTGTGAAAATCAATCTCTCCTTTATATACTCCCAAATTATACTCATAAAAAAGAGGCCTCCAGCAGCTCTGTCAGTCACAATAAAGCTATCACTCTGAGATTTATTACAGGTTCTCTCCTTGTGGTTTCAATGGAAAACATCCTACAGGTGTGTTTGCATTACAACCAGAGATATATGAAGATTAATTACACGTCTGAGTGCTGAAATTCATTGACATATTTTCAAAGATTTAACCTGCATTCAAAGTCAAGCCCTAAAAAGGGGTACTAGCTAAAGAAGTCAAAATGGGAATAAAGTACTTTCAAGGATCAAAGAGTAATCACCATTTAACTCTTGGACACAGGAATGTAGCCTGAGTTTTCTCACTGGTGCATTAAGGAAGCTCTGTGCTTTGCATTTGATCTCCTTCGACAAAATCCAAATTCTACTTTATTCACTTTAGCTTTCCCCCCCCAAAAAAAAGAGGTGTGTGACCCAAGAACATCATTTTCTGAACTCTTTGGGGTCCTTATGTGGGACAGCAGCAGTGTCATGCTCTTCAGTCTACACAGAGGGGCAGAATTTGGGTTTTAGAGAAGGTAATTCAATTGTGGCTGCTAGGCCACGCTGCTTAGATTATTTTCCTCTGCAAGAACAAAACACACTGTTTAATTTCCTAGGATGGGAAATATCATTCTTTTCAGTGTCCTGGTCTCTCTCTCTCTGACCCCTCAGCATGAGTAGAGACTGGAGTTCACTGAGTTGGGAAAAAGCTAGGAGAGGCAAGATGTCACTTCCTTCAAAGGACAATAAAATTAGGCACACTCCAGTCAACACTGTCCCTGTCATGAGCTGTAGAGTAAACCTGGTTGGAAAGGGGAAATGTTTAGGGTTCACTTTGCCATGGGGCTAAACATATAAAATAGTAATCAACTTTGCTGTAAAAAAGCTGCTATGTGTTTTAAATCCACCATCTTGACAAACATCATCTAAATAAGTTGCAGCAGTCCAAATGTATTGGTCCTGTCATGAGAACTGAAGGTAGACCAAGAAAGGATTTTGATTTACTGCTTTTCAAGGTCTTAGATGAACAACTATAGAGTGGTGCTTTTTATTTATATTCTTGCAATTGATGCTAAAGTAGCACTTAGGCAATGAAGTATATAGGTTGCAATTGAAAAAGGAAAAACGTAATCCCTAAACATAGTATATCTTTGTCCAAGTAAAGAAATGAAAAATCTAACCAACACTGCCCAAAGTTTCTGGATCTTATTCAGCAGAAAGTTAAACTTCCTGAGAGCTGAGCTGTTGAGGTGGTATGGTGGGGGCAGCATCACCCTGGTGAGAGAAACAAGATGGGGTCCACTGCAAAAACTCACACGTGAAAGTTCTTGTCTCACCACCTCCCTCCCCCTGCCTCCTCACTCTTTCTGCCAGGGTTGGAGTCTTCCTACCCATTGAATCCTCCTAAAATGGAGGATCCTAAAACTAAACACCCCCCAACACACCCACCCCTCCAATCCAAAGCATCAGTACACTTGTATCAGGAGGGAAAGAGACTGACAGAGTAAGTCAAATAGACAAGAACAAAGCTCTGAAAGACAACCAGTTTATTTTGAAAGATACCTTAACAGTAGTCAAAAGAAATATAAGCAAATACTAAGAAAATCTGTTTAGTTAAATGGAGAACCAACAACTTTCAACAAGTTCCAATATTAATTATTTTTTCTTTTGTTATCTTCAGAATTACAGGAGAATATTTATTTTGACAAAGGATGATTGACATTTACATGAGATGTTAGAATAATTTTTTATTCTATATTCAAGGGTATCAGCAGAAGACATTTTAAAATAGGGCTACAGGAGCCAGAAAAGCAATGAGTGAACTTAAGGCATTTTCTGGGTCATCCTATATTCAGGGCCTTTATCTACCTTACATTCTTTTACTTCTGCGCAGCCACAGCTTTCTGCATTTTCACATTTGATTTTCTTTCTCTTACCTGGAACTTGCTGCTGTTGCCACTACCTACTCCTAGGCAAGAGTAGCCACTCCTCTACAGAAAGGTGACATTCTTTAAAAGAACAAATAGCTGTTAAATTTGACTACTACTAATGATTAACATTTTCACTGTTATTTAATTTCTTTTCCTCTTAGCCTTTACTAATCTAGGAAATTTGGATGTTATCTGGGGACAACATCAGTGGAAAAGCTTTCACATAGCAGGCTGATGATATTCCCTTAAAGAAGAAAATTTGAAGTCGTTTTTTAAACTAAATAATAAATATACCAGGTAAGAGGAAATGTCCATTGAATTTCAAATAATGACCTCGAAACCAGAATTTTTTAGTGGAAAAAAAAATGAACATGGAAATTACTGATCAAGGTTTACTAGCATAGAACTGCAGTCAGTATTGACAGAACTTAAAACTCAGAACTCAAAACAGGAGACACACAACAGCTTTGCAAGACAAGGTGGCAGACATCTGGCAGCATGAAACCAACAAGTAAATCCAACAAGCTAAATGTCTTTATTCATTTCTGGGTTAAAATGCCACAGGAAAAAATGTGAATTTTTACGTGTACATGGCTTTTTATACTTCAAATGATTTATAAAAAAAAAAAAAAAAAGTATCTTATTCAATCTATCAGCTCTTTGTGTCATTAAATCACAAGTGCACATTTTACACTTTTTGCAAGAGTTAGAGTTCTCAAATCTTATTCAGACACTGCAAGCTTTCCTTCTAATATTACCTGAAACAATCTTATTATAAGAGTATTCGGCTGGCTCTCGAGGACCCAATGGAAGTCACTTTTATGCCAATTTGATAAAATTTATGATTTTTAGGTCCAGATCTTTGAAGGACACAGACAACTTTAAAAATAAATAAATAAATAAATAGAGAGAGAGAGAAAATGTATGACCAATTTACTTACCTATAATTTTTATTAAAAATAAAAAAATAAAAAAGACAAGAAGAAATATAACTGAAAGACTAAAGAAAAATACTTTTTCAATATAACATTGTACAGTTTTCAACAGAATTGCATTCAGCTTTATTGTTTTGCCCACATAGAAAAAATCTTTGTTTAGTGTTGGTTTTTCACACAGCAGAATGGAAGGAAAATGCTTGTCAAATAAGAAAATTGGGTTCTAAAAACTAAGCACTGGCAGAGAACTTCCAGGACTCATTTAGGGCCTATCATGTTTATAAACATGTTTATAAATACATTTATGAAACAAGATATTAACTTAAAATCAGAAAATTGTAAAAACAATATGTACTGTTTTATTTTCTTTTTCTCTGGGAATGAAAAGTTTCTTTCATATCACCTTGCTTTTTCATTATTATTGAGAAGCATGATATATTTTAATAACAGAGTTTTTCAGGTAATTTGGTTGAAACAATTAGGCATATAAGAAGAACATCAGTTATAACAAGTGAGTGATAATGTAATAAGGGATTGAGTATGGAATAATCTGAAACCACATTCAAATTATTTTTTATTAAGTTGCATTTCAAGAAGAAATTTGATGTCCCTTTAACACAGTAAAAGGTAACTTGGTTTATAGTTATTTAGCAGTTCCTGTATTAGTAAGATAAGGTTATATAATATTCTTATACTTTTAAAATCTCTTTGGTCAGGGCAATGAATCATAATCCAAAAATATACAATAATTTATAACTGTCTACAGCAAGGATTACAACTCACAGAAGTTTGGATCTTTTTCTAACTTCTTCTTTTTAAGAAGGCTCAGAAAAAAAGAGTATGTCAGTGACTTCATTTACAGTTAATCAAAATTGTCCCTTTCTCAGAAAGTCTAAAAAATGGAAGCTCACAATTGGAAAACGTGGAAGTAAAAAATTCATGTTTAGTTAATTTTAAGGAAGTTAGAACCCAAACATGTTTATTGATAAACTGTTTTTTTTTTTTTTGGAGACTAGGCCAAGAACTCCAGATGTACATAACACGTCATATCAAAAGTCAAATACTTTTGGTCAAAATACTGCTGGTCAAAAGTCAAAACTATACATTTTCTGATAACAAAATCTTATTTCCTAGCAAGATAAAGCCAGTTGCCTTTGCTTTCCTAGTAATATTCTAATAGTAATAATAATTAAAAAAAAAAAAATCTGATCTCATCAGACAACCATTATTAATTTCAGTTGAAGCTTTCCTGAATAAGAGTTGCAATATTTGACCAACACACATGAAAGTTGTAGAACTTGTAGCAAACAGTTGCATCTTGTCTAATACTTAGATTGTAAATCTTAAGGATAATATTATATATATATATATATATATATATATTTTCCCAATTGGGAAATGCATAGAATACCTAAAAATGTTTACCAAATTATTTGAATTCAAAGGGATTTAACATTCCATTTGACTCTTCTCTAGTTGATTTTATATTTTTTACAATATAAAAATAATAATAGAAAAAAATAAAAATATAAAAGGTAAAGGATGATCTGTAAGGCATACCTGAATATTTTTTCCCTAATTTTTCACTTCTTTAGCTGGTTTCAGTTAGTTTTGCTATTAAAAAAAACAAACTAACAAACAAACAAGCAAACAAAAAAAAAAAGTTTAGTATTTCAATTGTAGATGAGGTGGTAGGGAAAATATTCAGATATATGTCCTGGACAAGCACAGTCTACGCTTTATCTCTGTTGTTTCTTCTCAAACAGCAAAAATGTCCTTGCAATATAGATGTGCTGGAATTATTTTGTGTGCATCATGATATGTTTTCCTGGTCAAACTAAGAGAGTGGAATAATTTTTTTTAAAGGATCTAAGGGTAATGACAAACTTCACTATCTGCATTTCATAAAGTCTGCCTTTTTCTTTCACTTTTTTTAACATGAGTATGGAGCATCATTTATAGAAATAAACATATTTCAACATACTTTTCAGAAACTAACATCAATCTCACTATACTTCTGCCCCTCACGAGGAGAGAAAGAATAAGTAGTGTCCATGATGTCATTTAATGAAACCAATATATCACATGTAGAACGTATGGCAATTAAGCAATGTGAAAACCTACACACACTGGGACATGAATCACCTGTACATTTTTGTTTCAACTACAAGTAAACTGTAGTTGCGTATAATGGCATCAATGGTTCTAAACTCATAAACAGACTCAATATCAAAACAATTTTAAAATTTCCATCCCCTAAAGGAAATGTGTCGTTAGGGCTGAGTCTGTAGCTGCCAATTCAAGCATGACTGGTGATGTTTTCAGGCACTAAAGTGTTCATATGTCTACACCAGTGAAGTCATTAGAACATTTGGTTTCTGCCTGGCCTCTCCCCAGGACCCAAAGTCTCCCTCAACTTTTTCCAACCATGGTTTGGTCTTCAAAAACTGTTGTTGCTTAGTTCACAAGTAGGAACCCAGTTTTAGAGGCTCATTAGTAGACAGGTCACTAACAGATACTCAATCCACCTCTATGCCAAAGAACATACCTAAACATGTCTAGTTTACCAGACCAGACATAATCTACTTACTCCAGACCAGAAACTAATTTTTTGGTGTTCACACAAACCCTAGCAGTTTTGCATGTTATGACCACAAGTCCAGCTTCTTATAACTTACACACAGTCAGGAGAGAATGATGCCTATGATGAATGACCTGGTAGCAGCATGCACCTCATACATGTTTTTTGGCAGAGCATTAGAAGAAAAAGTGGCAATGATAATTGTCCCTCTTTCATACTTTTGTGCTCTGGACATTTGTGAACTTTGTAAACATTCAGAACAGCCCAAAGTTCAGTTACAGAGCAAAACAGAAGCATCCCACTCAAGACTTGAGCATCCTGCTCAAAGACTTAAAGTGTTCACACAATTTAACGTGTTTTGTACCTGCTTGCAGAGTTACTGCAGTTCCTAAGGATACAGTACAACTGCATAGAATTTTTCAGTTTTAAATCCATTGATTCTGCAATAAGATAATCTATCAAAATTAAAAAAAAAAAAAAAAAAAAAAAAAAAAAAAAAAAAGATAACAATCATTAAAACTTTGACATGAAAATTTTAGTATTTTTTCTATATCTCCACACAATAAGGCTGGTACTGCTATAGTAAGCCTGAAACTTTGACATATATACAAACACCCTTCAAATGAGTTTTGCAGGACAAATTCATGTTATCCAAGGATTTTGATGTTTTCACTTACATTTTACACAATTTTATTTTAACAAATTAAAATCATTTTAAATACAATTCCAAACATAGCCAAGGAGATCTGGAGGAGGAAGTTTTCTGGCACAGGTGTTAGTCAAGATTGCAGTGGGGTAACATCAATTTATGTCACATGAGGATCTTGACTAACAGTTCAAAAGAATGATATAAAATAAGAAAGAGAAAAAGCAAAATGATGTCCAGGTTACATGAATTATTGTTACTATTCTTTTAATGACTGTAGGGAATGCTTTTCTTGATGATGAGGTAACTTGTGAATTTTGCAGATAAAATCAGTATTACTCCTGGTACGCAAAGAAAAAACTTGCTGATAGTAGCAGTATGAAAGGAAAAGCAGCAGGAAGAGGGGAAAATGTATAATTTGTAGGGATTCAAAACATACGTCAGGGTTTAATATCTACTGTTGCAGGGCAGATGCAGATGCAGCATTTAAAATTTAAACAAATCCTTCAGAGGCTTCTAGATATGTTACAATCTGTACAATCTGTAGTTATTCTGCACACATTTCCATGTTCTCAAAAAGTAAAAAAAAAAAAAGGTTATTAAGAAAATCAAAACTTCACATAAACCGAACCCAACTGCTTCATCACTCATCTCTGTAGCAGTGGCATATTTCCCTTGAGTGTTTGAAAGCCATAGGAACAAGAAAGTATCTCTTGGTAATTCCACAAGGTACTGTATTTTATTGGTCAGCAATGCAGAGTATATATCTACACATCCCTTTCCAGGTACAATCAGAGACGCTGGCAGTGACCAACCTGTAGCTCTGTGAGAAGGAACCCATCTGAGGGTGAAAAATTCTCATTTTCTGCCCTCTTATGTGAAGTACAAATTGCTAATGCTGTTCAATATGATAACATGCTTTTAGTTTTGTTTAGTTCTTCTTGTAACTGTTGTGCTTTTTTTTTTTTTTAATCTTTGTTTTGTTGCATCTGGCTAGATGTGTGTGTATATATATATATATAACTACATATTATCACTGTCAATCAGAATTAGAAATCATTGTGAGGGGTGTGTTTAGAAGATTGATAAATCAACTTAATCAAATAAAACTTTAGCTAACTGACAGTCATTAATGTCACCCTGTGCCCATGGTTAGTTCTTACACATTGCCACGACATACCTTTACATACACAAAACTATCAGTCCACTATATCCCAAATGGGCTGTGAGTGTGCAATACCAGGGAGCTGACATACCAGTGGTTCCAGTACTTGATAGTTGATGGTTGAGGAGGTCAAAACTGTCAGGCTTGAGAGCCCTTTGATGGCAAAAGTTCCTCCGGATGCCTGATGTTTTTTGCAGCTTGCTCCTCTCCAAGAAAAGGATCCCATCTGCTCCCAATGCTGCTTATCTTGTTTTTGGCTTTGCCAGCCATCCTTCTGGGATACTTGTGTACTCAGCAGGATATCCTGCCCATTTGGTGTTCCTTGTGCTTATCATGGTCTTTGTTCTTTATCTTGCAAGTTCTGTTATTTGGGTTGCTGTTTACATGTTTTCCACGCATACTACTTGTAACTACACCAGGGTTTTTTACTCTTTGGCAGACACATTGGTCACATATTTATGTGAAAAGTTTATATGCTGTGTTTGGCTATGCCAATATACACATATATATATGTTGCTGGCTACACTATTGTAGTATGCTCCTCTTTGTATTCAGGGTAAGTAAATGTGAATTATACCCTAACCATGACTGTAACTACAATGTGTATCCTAAGTATAACTATGACAATAATTCATAGGTGTCTGCTTTGGCTACAATGCCCACATCTGCCAGATGGTGTGGTGGTGACCTGAGGTAAAACCATTCTTTGTGGCAGAAATAAGCAACCCAAGAGCTGTTAATTAGACAGATAGAAGAACAGAATAATTAGTACACTTCAATAGCGTGCTTTAAAACAACAATTACACTTGTAACACCACTTCTTTTAGTCAGTACAGTCTCACTGTAGTGGTGGTCTGCACATTTACTGAAATAAAATCTCATTCAGGGCAGCAAAATAGAGATTATGTGAAGATGACATTATACAAGGATTCACTATTCATAAAATGAAGTTATTCTCCCTTGTGCTGCAGAATCTGTTAAATTAAAGAACACAGCGGTTAGTATCTTTGATGTAGAAAAGAAGGAAAGAGAGAAGAGAAGGATAAGTGTTATCAGCCTGTCTAAGGGAAAAGTAAAAAAAAAAAAAATGTAGGAATAGACTGATTTTGACTTAAGTAAAACACTTTTTTTCAGCCTTAATGAAATGATTTTCTAGACCTGATGTGCAATGGAACTAGCAGCAGAGGCTCTCTGCTTTGATACAGATCAACAAGTGAGAAATGACATGCACGTATGTTTAGGAAACCTGACATGACAGCTGGTTACCTAGTCTCTCTACTCCACAGATACACTTCTGCACTGGGGAAGAAAAGGCATCAGTCATACTCTTCATCCAGAAGGCAAAGTAGGATCATGTTAGGAAAAGTTTTCACAGCTTCTGTGGGAAAAAGACAAAAAATAAAAAATGGAAGCCATGCCAAGAAAAATCGGATGCTGTAAAAAACCTGTAAGAGCTTTCTTGTGAGGAAATTTCACCTCTAGGGTGAGTGATGTTGCTTGCTGAGGAGAGCTTTGCAGGAGCTGCGCTGGGGGCCAGGGCCACCATACCCCCTGGACTGAGAGGACCAGACCATCCACAGTGCCTTTCAGCTAGAGCAGGCAATCAGCTGTGCTCGGTAGTCTCCTTATCATTTCTTCCCTGCTTAAACAAACTCCCTGCAGTCAGTGACACAGAAGGGAGAGGTATCAGCAGCAGAAATCCAGGTATGGTGAGGAGGGTGTTGGGGAGGGGTTAGTGAAGGTGCAAGAAGAAGCATAGCAGAGCATCTGTAGCTTTCCCATCTGTCTCACATACAGCAGTGAGTTTTTGAGACCTCTATTCCCCCCAAAAAAAACCCTGCTGTGGGGATTTGCAGTGCACATCACCTCATGAAGGTCCAAGATTCCTATTAGTCACAAGGAGCAAAATGACGAGAGGTAAATTTGTCCCTGGTACCAACACCTGCCAAACGATGAATGAACACTGTGTATGTCCTTGGGCCTCCTTAAAAGGCTGCCACTGACAGTAGTAGGAATTACTGACCTACCTCCAATATAAACTTGGCCTTCGTGGAACGAGGGATGTGTAATGCATACACTGTGACTGCTCTACCGGTGATCTCAGTCCTGACCCAGTGGGTCTAGTCTGAAATTAGTGGGCTTCTAATTGCTTTTTAATTTAAAGCAATTACAAAAGGGGGCACTACCAAACGTCATTTGTACTTGTGGGATCACATATGGAGTTTGACTGGGAAAAGCGTATTGGACAATTTTTTTTTGTTAGAAATTTTATTCTACCCACAGCAAATGCTGGAATGCCTGAAACTCAGAATTTATATGGCAAGATGTATCGGCATTTTTATCCACAGACCTCTATTTTGCTGGGAATATTGAAGTAAAAAGCAGGTTCAACTATGTAGACTGGCCTGAAACTTATGATTCATGTTCTTAGCTCTGTGGCACTGTTCTTTATTGTTTTAGCCACTTAAGAAGAGACCATTGTTAAAGGTTAACTGAGCCAAAGAGGCATCTAGAAAGAAAATAAATTCCTGATGCCTCTTTATCTTCCTTCAGAATTTACAGCAGTATGGAACATGACCTTGAGAAGTCATGTTAACTGACACAACCATGACCATGGCTTGCGGTCATTGCAGACAGAGATAAGTTGTGTCCAACAACCACTTTGCAGATTGTGAGTCAGTTCTCACTAGAGTAAGGTTTTTCCATGATTGAAACAACTCTTTGTCCCTGCCTAGACATACTGTGCAGTCACGGTCATCGTTGCATTAGTTAACGTGACTTCTCAAGGACATGTTTTAACTTGTCATATGGTTCCTGTGAAGTCAAGCCCGGTGAGAGGGACATCAAGAGAGTATTAGCAAAGTATGGGGCCAGCTCCGTCAAAAAGGACAGATTCTCCGGCAGCAATTCCTAATAGAGAAGTAACATCTCTGGATTGCCACTTCAAGTCCACAGTGCTATCTGAAGCGACATCTCCATGTTGCAGCATGAAGCCTGCAGTGCTATGTGGAATGACATCTCTGCAGAAATGACTGAAGCCCATCTTAATTGCAGCTCAGTCTCGGGAAAAGAGTTTTACAAAAACATTGCCGGAAACCCTCAGAGGAGGGCAGGCACCAGTTAGCAGCACTCATTCCTGAGTGCCAGAAAGTTATTACTATTGTTAATGAAATAATAATGGGCCATTTTTTCCCCGAGTTATAACAGTCACCCTTGATAATAAAAACGCATTGCTCTGTTTATCTGAGGGGAAGAAGGTGCTACATTTTTCTTCTTGCAAATATGTATCAGGGAAAAAATAAACATCTTTTCTGCACTAAAAACTGTTCAGCTCTGCTTAAGCAAAATTTAACACGGGGCTTTCTTCTCTGAAGAAAATGTTGAGTCTTGCCTGATTTCTACCCATTCAAGGCTGTGCCTGTATGGCTATGCCTTTAAGCAAGCAGTCATAAGCTCTTCCTGGGCTTGCCATCAAGGCTCATGGGTCCACATCTATCCTTTACAGAAGAGTTGCTCCCTTTCTTTCAAGGCCTCACTAGGGCTTCCTCTTTAATTCTGGCTTTGATGTCTGTTTTCCCGCCATCTCTCCCCCCTCCTCCCCAGCAAAATAGTCCAGCAGACTGTAAACAGCCAAAAGAAGTCCAAAACATATCTACGACAGAGGTTAAGAGTTGAGGGTCATTGAAAGACAAACAATAGTTGGAGTGGAGGAGGGAGGTGATAAAGCAATAGTAGGTTTCCATCAGTTTGGTTTCCAGCTTTCGCAGGAGATAGGGCAAGCAGGAGCTACTCCTTCTCAATTGCCAAATTTCAGGTGCTTGACTCAAGTTTTACCTTAGTCAATGATACTTGTAATGAAGTTAAGATTTTTCTTTTCTGGTTTAAGGCACTTTGGAAATAAAGAATGAGAAACCCATGTAGATCTTGCACACATCAGATATCAGTTACTAATAATTTGTTTTCAGACTTGTATTGTTAACCTTGAACTGATTTGATTTTTATCTTACCTTGGTTCAGTTAACATGTTTACGCATGGTTCATGTTTCTGGGATGTGTACTTTTAATTATTCTAAAAGTAAGGAAAGGAAAAGTTTTCCCCTTTCTGAAATTCTCTTTCTGAGACTGCTTTACAGAACCACACTTACAGCCTTCTGATATACTAGTGGAAACATTCTCTCCAGCTGGAGATATTAAAAATTGTTATATTTACTAGGAACCTAAGTTTTGTTTTTCATATATGGGACTGGTTCAAATTGGCAGTGACAGAAAAGTTACCTATTATATAGCACAGGGGAATTCAAACCTGCTGTAACAGTTATTCTCTCCACTGACCTGATGCAATTTTAAGGGGCAAGGTGAATACCCATCAGTAGGAAAATGTCATTATTCACCACAAATAAACAGAATTACCTGTTCTTAAACACTAAGGTCATCTGTTTCACATTCTATCCACCTTGGGCTGATTAGAGCAAATTAGATTCTGGGCTGATTAGCTCAAGACATTTGCTGAAAATGTAGAAATTCGTTATTTGATTTTCTTGCAGTAATTCTCACAGAATTTTCATGCTCAATGAACAATGTGGAAGTACTTAACCTAACCAGGGCCCAACCCTGCAACTTTTTGTGTGACTTATGCTGAGTGGTCTCATAAGGTTAAATGGGACCCCTCACATGAGTAAAGACTGCATAATGGGCATAGTGGGAAGGTGGTTTTACAGTCTGTCAACAGCATCTTTTTAGCTACTTACATCCTGATTTTGCAGAATTCAGAAATTAGCAGTTTTGGTTGCATCTTTTCAAACATATCAAGAATGAAGTTGTAAGACCAACATTGGACAATTATCACTTTATATTAGAATGAGACTACATTTAGACATGAGAGGTCAGGGGTCATCTAAGTCGGTCCTTTTTTAATTTAAATTTCATTAGTTTTGCACATTACATTTGTCATGGCTACATTAAAATAAGTCCTAAATCAGGTCATCTATGGAGAATGTGGGAATTAAACCATAAGGTGAATGTTCTATTCTCTTCTTTGTTGTTCCTTGCCCCATAAGCTTGGGCAAATAATCTAAACAACTTTTTCAGCTGCTAAATGACAAAAATAATGTGTAAAGTCCTCCGCGAGTTTTACTTCACTCATAGGTATTAAATGCCTTCAGAATCTTAGCTATACTCAAGAGACCTCTCTCTATATAACCTATATACATCCAAAAAACAATGATTTATTAACAGTATTTTGTCACTTCCTATGTCATCATTTAAATATATTTCCATGTTCCACTAACTCAGGACCATAACCATTGACTTCAATGAGATTCGTATCTGTGGTTCACAGGTGACTGCCTTAAAATCAATGAACATTTAAAAAATTCATATTCCTTCACTATGTTTTCTGGAAAGCTTTTTGTTTGTTTGTTTGTTTGTTTGTTTGTTTGTTTGTTTTTTGGTTAATTTTCACACCTCCATCAGAATATTTACTCTTATTAAAGATAAAAAGGGACAGGAAAAAAATAAATTATCTATGTCACAAGAAGCACTCTGCATGAAAGTCTGTATTGAAATGCCGGAATCTGAATAGTAAAAATAATTTCATGCTTATCAGGGCCTAGGATCCCATTTATGGAAGAGTGAGCTTTATTATACAAATGTTTTGTAAATATGGGGAAAAAACATTTCCCTCTCATTCTTTGGATAACTGTGGTCAGTGCTTGCAATATTTACAGTCTTCATCAAAGAGGTTAGACCAGACATCAAAAAGAAAGCATGTTGCTTAACATTCCACATACCTCAGATCTTCTCAATAATGCTGCCATTACTGTGATGAATGTGAGAAACAGTGATGTTTCCAGTTTTGTAAACCTGTGTTTTTAAAGTCTAGATAGGTTGGGGTGTGTGTTTGTGGGGCGGGCAGGGGGTGGGAGGGGGGGATCAATATACCTTCAATCCAGTACCAATTACGTAATTTTTAGGAAAGGTACAGCTCTATTTCACATTTCCATATGTTCTTCCTAAGCCAGATCTATCACGGAGAGGCTGCCTGTGATTTAAATTCAGTTGTCCAATATGCCACAGTGTGACTGCAAGGACTTCCTGAAGACACCTGAATGCCTAGCAGGACAGTAACTAGAACCCTGTGTATGTTGCCTATGGTCATACCAAATCATAAAACCATAAAACTTTCTTATGAATTGGGATTAATATATTCATTTCAAGTCTGAAAGGCAAACTGGAAAAGCAGATATTGAACAGCTTTACAAATCAGAAGTAGGATTGCTGCATGGATGCATATTTGACCTTTTGCTTGTCTAACAACATGTTAATGCAACTACCCAGCTTTAAAATTTCAAATTACTAGACTCAAACTATTACCTTTGCTGTATCAGAGGTGTGGACAGGTCTCTTCATTGTACTTAATTGCACACTGTATAAGTAAAACATCTGCAGGCTGCTCTGTGCAATGGTGTCTGATCAATAATCTACAAATAGTAAGAGTCCTTTCAGTTCAAGGTAAAGATACTCTAGGTTTGTGCATCCAGGGATTTCCTTCATTACAGGTGAATTCAGGGCCACTCTGAGGGTCAGCACCAGGAGACCAGACACTACGTAAATTCCCAAAATGGGGATGAAAAAAGAATTAGTGGCACAATGACTTGTTACTGGATGAATTTCCCTCTAAACGGGAACTGCTTCATTAGCACATACCCTCTCCTTATCGCAAGACTAAAACCAAATAAATCAAACCCTGGCTAGACTTAACCAATATTTTTTGTCATCATAATGTCTCTTTTTCAAAAGAGTTACATGATTCAAGTTCATTTTAATAGAGAGCAATGAAGAAATTATAGTTGTTTCTATTCACACATAGCTCTAATGGGAAAAGCTTGACAGAAACTGCTGTTGCAAGAAATTCTTAACTTTTTCAGGAAAGGCACTGCTGTTCCTACACGGGTAATTACATCCTGATTCTGAGATTTTCCAGAAAAAAAAAAAAAAAAAAAAAAATTACAATAACTTTGTCCACCAGATTGGAAAGGGCTAAGGGAAAAAAATATCTTCAGGTTAAAAAGATTTTTTTCAGAAGTAGGTGATTGTGATGGAAAGAGTAGATTACATCATTCATTTCCATAGCAACTAAACTTGTAAAATAACAAAGCAACTAAACTTGTAATATAACAATAAAGTTAGCAGAAGTTATTTGAAATAGCTTCCTTGATAGTTGATATACAACTCCAGTGAAAAGATGAGACAGATAAATAGAAAGATTTGCTTCTTCTATTGAGGTTTGATTCACTATTTGTCTTTCTTCTTGATTTTTTTCCCATTATACTTTGAACTTTTTTCGAACAAAGAAATACCCCTTTGTCTCTTTGATAGCATAAAAGCAATTCACTTTTTTATTTCACTCTTCCTTGGCCTCTCATTCTCCCTCCCCCATCCACTTCTGCCTTCCTCTTTCTCTGTTTTCAGCCACCTTTATCATTGTCTCCATCCAAATAAAAAATTTTAACATAGTCAACAAAAGAACATACGTAACATTAGAATTAAAAGCCAAGTGGTAAATCCCAGAATAAGTATCACAAAATACTGGAATGATGATTGCTGAGGAAATCACACTGACAATCTGTATCAGCAAGTACTTCTTCAGTTTTACTTTTCCTCTCAAATGCTACAGTATTCTTCTTTAATCAAAGCTGGATTTAAACGTTCTTGCAGTATAAAAGGAAAATGTTTATCTATTGGAATCAGAGTCTTCTTAAATCTTCAGTTTCATGAAAGCCTCTTTTCACATACAAGAAATATAAATATGTTCTTTAAGTCCAATAGAATTTAATGTGACTTCTCTCAACGTTGCTACTCGGTAGTACAAGTAATAGTAGGTTCAAACTTGTTGAGAAGTGCTACACCAAAATAACTTCTAGAAATGTTATGAACTTTACTTTACAGCCAGCGACTTTTTTTTACAAGAAATGTGGAAAACATTAGCTAAAATTGTGTTGGTCTGTACAATTTTATTCTGTTAAAGACAGGTTTTATGATACATTTAGCCTTTTAAATGACACTAATAGTCTCTGGAGACACACGGTCTTTCCTGCAGTTCAACAATTAAGTCTATTTCAATGTTATTTGGATAAGTTGAAACAATTCAGTTACTGTATGTCTGCTCAGTGGCATGTACTGTAAGGCTAATGGAAACCACCTAGAGTTAACTAAATAATAAGGCTTTAGCCAGCTTTAGACATCTACCTAACTTTTGGAGGGAAGGTTGAAAGCTGGGGGTGAGTTGGGAGTGGGGGATGAAGGGGGTCATTTTATTGGCAGAGAAAGCAGTGTATTTTTCATCTCTCCTTCCACACATATGCACCCCTCCTCCCATCCACCACCACACACACACTTCAAAAAAATATGCCCTAGAATTTACACAGGTCATAAGTCTGACTTGATAATGAGCATGATTAATCACAATTGTGTTTCTGTTTTTCCTTTCTCTTTCTACTTTTGAAATGTGTTACTTGCTAGATTGTACTAGCAAGGTTTTTAGATGTGTATGCATAAATACACATGTAGTCTTCACACATATACATACACATATATATACACATATACATACATAACTATATATATATATATGACATGTTCTAAATTACTCACACTTTTGTGTAGTAAATGTATGTTTATATAAATTATCTTATGTTGCTATGGCTAGACTGCTTCCGCTACCAAACCAGATCTTTTAGACCTAGCTTAATATCTCTACAGTGAGCTACTATGTAGACGTATCTTTAATCAGATTTTTACCATATGATAAAAAAAAAGAGTGAGAGGAAGTAATTAAGAGGGCTTCAGATTTAAAAACTTGGCTTTATTTCAAATCCCAAACCTTGGACTAATCAAGCACAAGAAGGACACAAAGGTACAGAGGGAGCTAAATTAATCACAGGCTAAACTGTTTAATAGCTCTCCATCAGCCTGCACTCAGGGTGGGAGAAAGAAGCAGAGGGGTACTCATATAAATCTATTTCCTACAAAGCTGAATTTTCCTCAGATTTTTGGATCTTGAGAATCAAACTGGAATTCTTCTTTTAGTGCTGATTTAGACTATATCAGTTATTTCTCTGGAGTCTGTTAAATGTGTTAAATCTCTGATGCAGCAGAAATCTATCCTGAAATGTTAGATGTTTTAACATAGGACAAAACATGGCCTGGTCTGTGTATGAACTACATGAAGATGCTTATCTGATCATGTCATACCCCGGAAGATACAGCATGAGAGAATAATTGCAATCTAAGTAATGAAAATTATATGAACCGTGTGACCATTCAGATTTGAGGAACCTGAGAAAAGTCAGGAAAATTTCACAGAAAGTAGACACATTTTTCAAAATGATTTGTGCTACCAGAAGCTTGACTCTAACGAACACATGTACACAAATGCACACAAAAAGAAAATGTTCATGAAGGCTATTTTAATATTGCACAAAATATTCAACTGTGGATGAAAGGTGAAGCAGTGTACTCTCTGAAAGTGAACTATGCCTGATCATCATCAGGATCAAAGGTGGAGAGCTTTTGAAGTGGACATAATGGCAATGGACAACTCCAGAGTATCCTTCAATACTAATTTATCAAGTACTGACTTAAAACTCACTTTCTGTTATAAAAAAAAAAAAAAAAAAAAAAAAAAAAAAAACAATAAGCAACAGAAGCAAGGTGGGGGCCATGCTCACACTGATGCTACCACACTAGTGGTGGGAGTCCCCAGACTCACCAACACTAAAAGCTGCAAACATACTGGGCTCCAGATGAGATGGGCTGCTGCAGAAATTATGCCTTGTCAAGTATCCAGAAAGCCATAAGATTCTACCCAAAGTATCTAAATAGTAGCATACATCTAAAACTGATACTCTTACCACCAAATCTGGTAGGGTTGGGAAGTCTACAGTGCCTCTTTCAAGGATTTTCCTTTCTCTTTAACCCCTCTAGAAGAGATCTACTGTAGTGATGACCCTCCAGTGAACTGCCACAGTAAAAAGGTTTCCTAAGAAGACTCCTGACAAAGAACATATGCAAGTAAAGGCATTAACTATATTGAAAATTGAACTTAGGGGTAGTCAACACTACATTTGACCTAGGAATGATGAGAATATTCCATTACAAACAATTAGTTCCTTTGACTGGAAGGTGTCTTTTTACTAGAGTTAAAGGGTAGCATATTATGAGGTCTGGATTCATTCTTCTGCATTTATTTTAGAAATTCAACAGATAACAGGAATACAAAATAAGGTCTGCAGAAGAGCTTTTCTTTGATCTAATACAAACAGACTACTATTCTGCAAGCCGCAAAGGTACATTTTAATTACCACAGTGAAAGCAGATGTAAAATCAATAAGGTGTTTTATTTCTCTCATTGATATGTATAAATACTTACTTTACAGCAAGGTTAAGCTGAGTTTTCTGTCATTAAATGTAAGGATTGATGTAGGCCATTCAAACCAGGTTAAAGCAGCAGAGAACAGAGTAGCCCTCCATGTCACACCATCACCTGAAAATATTCACCCAATGCTTCAGAAACAATTTTCTGTGCTATTCAGAAATTTCACTCATCACCCAGTTAGAATTGAAGGCTTTAATGGAAAAAACTTTATTACAAATAACTTGATCAGCCGTTTCTATATTTATACAACTTTGTTTGCTTGTCTTAATTTATGAAGTAGTTCAATTACTATAGAATTTCTTGGGGATGTCTCATTTTAATAGAATCATTAATTCTATGCTCAGAGGATGTATACAAATTGATGGTCAGTTCCTGATCTTCATTTTAAGCAGACAAGGATACAATTCAGAGCCTCCCACTGAAACTTTCTCAGACTTAGAGGAAAATTTCTACTGTGTTCATAAGTATAAAATACATTTTTTTTTTGCATTATTTAATTACAAGTTTTTATTATTATTATTTGGAGCAGGAATCAGTCTCCTGTTGTCCTTGAGTTAATGTTGTTCCTTCCTTCATACTGGTTCTCATTTGCATAGGAGAAATCAGACCCTTTATCAAAAAACTATCAAAAAACACATTCCTACATGTCAATGTGAGTTTTTTTTTGTTGTTGTTGTTGTTAGTTTGTTTGTTTTTTGTCTTGTCTAATTTTGTGTTTATTTGTTTGTTTAACTCTTTGCTGAAAGTATGTAGACTTTGAAAAACTCCACAGGTGGAAAGTCTGGCCCAGCCCCAACACTGTTTAGCTTGAGACATCACTGGACTCCACTTCTTCTAGAGATATATATAATGCACTAGGCAGAATAACAAGTCTAAAACTTCAGTTGACTTTGAACTTAAACATGTTCTACCACTAAAATAAAACACAAAGTTTGGAGTTTTACATCTGTAGATTTTTTTCTTCAGTTTTCTTTGTCAGAAATTATTTCCCTTCTTGACAGTGGTTCTGGGAATATGCCTTGAATGTTGAGAGACACACAAATGCAATAGGTGCCATGCAAGTACTACTGATTCAAAGCCAATTCCACATTATTTACACAATTTTATGTCTTCACTTAGAAGTTCATTTAAATGAATATCTCACTATTGACAAGGCTCTGCAACTGCACTATTATGCACATAGTGCTCAGATGACAGTCTAATCTGCTCTACAAAAATCTTTACAATATTTCTCCTGCTTTTTAAGAAGTACTTGCTGTATTTTTAAATTTCATAAACTTGTTTTATGACCTGTTTTTACAAATTCTTCATGTATCCCATTGTGAGGGTTCTTGGAGAAATCTGCAGGAAAGAGGTACTTGCAGTGTCTGTACTATGAAGTGCAGAGGGACCCAAACTACAAAACATCTGGTTATACTGTACAGACAGGGGAACCATGGAGGCAAGTTTGCCAGTAGCAGAATGTTAGTCTTGAATAAATTAGAAGGGAGAGATCATTCACATGCTCTTTTCTAGCAAAATTATATGAATATCAGATTAACATGGGACAAGAGCCCAGTGAGAATAGAGCCCTTATGATTCAAAATGCAGAAATATCAGAGGCAACATGTCACAGAAATAAGGAAGAGCAAGCATAAGGATGTTATGATTTTTTTTTTCTCCTTTTTTACTGCAGTCACAGAAGACAAAGTACCTTATCAAAGCACATGTTTTAAGGGGTCAATTTTGCATCTAATGAAGTCAATGGAAAAAAACATTGAGTTCAATGATGCAATATAATGTCCTTAATGAAAAAAGTAATCTCATGTTAGGACCTACTTTTGAACCCATTTAAGTCAATGGAAATCTTTCTTTTGATTTTAAAAGTACCATATTAAAATTCCAAGTATTCAAAAAGAAAGATATCTAGATCTCTTTACATGGAGTGCATCCCATCTATTAAAAGTTTAGATTAAATCATGTACAGACCAGTGCATGATCCCACAGGTATGGTCAGACTGCCCGTGTGTCTAAAATAATCCTGGGCTCAGACATTGGCAGGACAATTGTATCTGAATATCTTTATGTTTAACTCTTTCTGCCAATAAAATTCTCCCTGACATTTATAGAGCCTGCCATTTTGACTTACTGTATGCTTATATTAAAATTCCATGGAAGAGGCATAATTTCTTCTCTCCCTGTATATATTCTACCTCAATAAGGAACAATTCATTTTACTCACACTTTTCTTTTTTAATATCACAGTAGCCCTGAGACTAGGCAGAGAAAATATCAACCCAAATGTTCCAGGTGGGAGATGCTGGCAGTGGGGGAGGACATGGAGGGAAGAAGATTGTTAAGGGAAACCACTGTGGCTGGCACTTTTTTTAAGCGAGAGTGACTGCAGGGAATATGTCTCTTCTTGGTCTGAGTTCAGAAAGCACAATTTGGGAAAGAAAGGGATTAGTACTTCTGCTGCCAGGGTCAAGTTTATCTCCAAATAAAAACAGAACTGCTGGCAGATTCAAAAGCTCAGTGAAACTTGTTTTGCTCCTGCTCTGGACAAGCCTTTAAGTCAAAAAAGGCAAATTCACACTGACAGATATGAATTTTCTCGAAAGCAGTAGGAACACAGAACATGAGAGTAAGCCAATAGACTCCAGTTATTTTTGGCCACTGATGAGAAGACATCATCTCCCCACTACATGATGGGGAGGGTCCCAGCCAGCTGGGTGCTCTCTGACCTGTGACAGTGGCAACTGAGACTGGGTCTCCACGTGGATACACTCGTGGTGCACATCAGACATGACAGGTCTCCAGCACCAAGGGGAAAGGTGAAACATGGGCGCTTAAAAGGGTAAAATATTTAACTTAGATATGAGTTTCAGTACTTCCCCCTCTCTGGTACTAAGCATAATCTAATCCACTCATAATTACCTAACTACTCAGAGGATTCAAATTATTTAATGATGCATCTGAAACTTGGAGTGCTAGAGGTCAGGAAATGCAGTTTCTTCTACTACTAGAAAATGAGAGAAACCAAGCTCTTGGAGACCTATTCAGCCTATAATGTACCAGAGACAATAGAAAGAGGAGAGGGATTATTCCTTCCACATAACCCCCCATTCTGCTGGCACTGGAATCAAAATGTGGAATCTGAATTTTAACGGAAGCTTAATTTCCTGGACAAATAAGGAACAGAAGCATTCCACCAGCATTGAGGTCCTCCAGCAGAATGACCAGAGCACCCGTGGATATGACTTAACCTTGCCTATCCGAGTGACATCCCCAAGCTACACTAAGCATGTATACAGTTAAGCTGTCTGTGATTTTCATTTTAAATAGGAAATTTGGACACAGGGACTATCTTCCATATAGCTGTACAGCTATGCAGAACAAAACAGACCCGTTTAACATCAGGGCAGAGAATTCATCCTTTGATGCATATTTAATATGTCAGTAATACATCAATGTTAGTTCAGTATATAAACACACATATGCTCTTGGACAAAAGCACCCATGCATCAAAACTCTGCATCCGTATTTTAATGTATTTAATTAAGAGAGAAACCCATTATCACTAATTATAGTTTATATTTTCATAATACTGTTTTATGGTTATTACCTATTCCCTTCAGTTCTATTTATCTATAAGCCTTACATGCTATGATGCTATGACATGATGTAGAGAGCTCTTCAGCTCTCCAGAGCTAAAACAAAACCTGAAATCAGTACCTAGACTGATCTTAACACTTCGACACTGGATACTCTGCAGTATCTGGAATGCAAACTGACTTTGTCTTCTCACACATCTGCTTGCAGATAATCTCATGAGGAATTTCACGTATGATTTCTCATTTTGAGAAACCTATACATGCACATGTGCCCACTCCTTGGGAGGCTTTCCCAGCGTTTTCGTGAAACACTTCATAACAGCAAACATCACTGGGACAGAAAAGGTGGTGCAAAGGTTGGCCAGAAACTATTAATTGTTTTTAAAGCATATTTTTGTTTATTTAATTTTAATTATATTTATTGATTGAAAAGACTGAGGTTGAGGTGAGTCTTTATTTTAGTTTCTAATAGCACCTCCAATAAGAAACAGTATCACTAAATCACTGCAATATTTCTTATAAAGAAGATAGAGCTTTTAGGCTAACACCTTATTAAACTACATTTAACAGTGCTTTTCAGAAAGCTCCTGGCTCACCACAGGAGGGATGTGGGGTGAAATCTACCCCATTCCAACTCCACATAGTCTTGATCGCACAGCACTTTGATTTCTGTGAGTGCTGCTGGTGGACTGCTGCAACTGTACAATTGCACCTTGGCATCAGACCAGCACTGCACAGGTTCCTTGGATGCATCACAAGAAGCAAAGCTGCCTCCATGGAGATCTGCCAGGTCTCACAGATTTTTGACACAACCCACAGCTTTAGCTGGGGTGGTCGCACTGCAAAATGCTTCAGTTTTCCTCATCTATATTGTTCCCTTTACTTTTTCTCTGGCTGCAAGGGCAGATATAAGGCACAGAGGAAATGGGGTAGGATTTCAGCGGTCAGTTCAACAGTGCAGAAACAATACAAAAAAAAAAAAAAAAAAAAAAAGGTAGAAGTAGGACTGTAAACTTTTTTGTTTTATCAGAATTTGAAGCCACTCTCTCGATGAAAATTTGTCATCAGTAACCACTGGGAGGTTTTTTAAGGACTCCAAGCAACTCATACAGACTTGAACAACAACTGCAAAATAATTTAGAAATATTAAAACAGACTGAATATGCCTCAGTACCCAGAATTAATAATGGTAATTTTTGAGTGACAAATAAAAAAAAAAATAGATGTTCACATATGTATGAAAGTAGGCAGAAAAATATCCACCCGTAATTTAAGTCATTCTGCACTGTGTCTTTAATGAATACAGAAGTATAGACGACTAGTTCCACTATACTAGTTCCTGTTCATGTATGCTCAGCCTGACCCTCTCATCTTCTCAATGGTAAAATAAATATTATAGAAAAAAAATCCAAGGGAATCTAAAAAAAAAAAAAATAGTAGGGGGAGAGAAAAAAAAAAAAAGGATAGACAAAGACACTAAGAAAGAAAAGAAGAACTATTGAAAGCCTGTGCAGACAAGTATGAATCAATTATTCTAAAAAGCAGATGTAAAATGAAGCTGCTTAAACATATAAGGCACTTCTACATTGTATTCAAATAATGCTGAAATTATAGAGCTGTCATTCGCAGACCTGTCGAGGGTGCCTTTCTTACTACATTATGATTTAGCGTTTCTCTTGGAAGGTTGTAGCAATTTTGACATTAGAGTCATTGGACAGAAAAACCATAAAATGTACGTGAAGAACCACCTCTCTTTTTTGAAATCTCATATAGAGTTCCAAGAACTGATTTTGTCACTAAATAATAATAATAATAATAATAAGCAAAAAAAATAGAATGACCTGAAAGGAAAGTATTCGTGGAAGTGCAGAAATGCTAGTCTCAAGAGAGAGAGCGCATGTCTGTAGAACAAATGTAGCTGTGAAGATTTAAATAATTTGATGGCACATAACCTAATCTGACATGGCAGCAGGTTATTTTACAAATTGTGAAGAGCTCTGCCCACCAGTGTCATAATAAGAGCCTCTTTGAGAGACAACTCAAAGATACGGATTTTTTGGAGGCAAACACGCAGGTGACAGAAATGGAGATGAAGCAAGCGAAGGAGTTCCTGCAACATGCTCAGCTCTATGTGAGGCAGTATATACCGCATTTCTTCCCAGATGCCCATACAGCCAGTGGGCAGATCAAACCTAGCACTAACAGTAGGGCACGATTTCATAATTATTTAACAGACTGCACTGGGCAGGGTCCTGTCCTGCAGGTGGGTGGATGGGGGTGCTCCCTGGGGTTGCCACAGCACAGCTCGCCTCTGCCCTGTGCTCGTGTGCTGCTCTGGGAGGAACGGGGTTATGGATAAAGGTGGCTCAGTCAGGGAGCCTGAATTGCTTGGAGGTAATTGCTGACCCCCACAGGTCTCATTATCTGTTACAAGCTCCCTGAGACAGCCCACGGGGCCAATCCTTTTCCACACACACACATATTGAAACTTTCACTGTAGTTGGTGTCATGGCTACAAGTGTTACAGTTGCTTTCCAACTGATCAAAAGTATGCTAGGAAGAATGAATGCTGAACCAGCTCTGGACATGAACAGATATATATAGATATCTATATTTATATTGATATCAATATCAATATAGATAGGCATGCATGCATATCACTTAAATACATGAACTGCAAAATGCTGATGAACAAGAAACAAATGCAATATATTTCAGGGGGTATTTTCAATCATTTGCTCTGATTGTTAAAATTTGATGAGATAATCCTAGCCATTTAGCTCTAATAAACTCACAGTTCATGAACAATGGCTGCATTAAATCTATTGTCACCCGCAGTAACACAAGGAGCAAAAGCTCACTGGCTCTTCTCACAGCATTTGTTTTATTCACTCAGTCTCTCATTCCACATCAGCTGCCATCTGGACAAAATTCAGAAACCAAGACACCTGCCTGAAGAATAAGATGCTGATCAGATGGAATGGGCCGGGGCTTTATCTTGAGAGCAGAGATGTGAATTGTTGGTAACACAATCGCTTAAAAGGTTTGGAAATTATATGCCTTCAGCTTAGCATACGGCTTATGTGAAATATGGACTTGTGAACTTTTCACAAAACTTGGGCTCAGATGATATAGTGGTGGCTGTTTTATAAACATGTGAAAAATAAGTATGACTTTACATGTATACACAGAAAAGAGAGTGTCAGTGTCTTTCAACAGCTTTTTAAATAATGTTACTATTTTGTGTTTTCTTAGCAGCATATCAATATTTATTTCACCCAAAATATACAGGCAACACTCACAGTACTTCTGGAAAAGCCAGTCAAGAAAACCTGTGACTTTCTGGCTATACTGCCCTGGTGTGGAAACAAGCCCCTTCGTTGTGCCTGGTCAAGGGGTACTAACATACACGTAAGTCCTCCTTGGGCTGGGCCTGTCTCCCCATCACAAAAGGATAATTTCTGGAAGGGTAAGGTAGGGACAAGAATGTCCTCTTCTCCTCTCCTTGATTTTCATTTTCCACTAGACTACTTTTTATATGGCTTATCAACTAGGAGGGTAGGAGGTCATTCCAAATGAAGGTTGAGATGGCAGTTAGAGATGAAAATGAGAAATTTTCATAGTGCAGGATTGTTATTTTATGTAGGATTCCTGTAAAATATAGAAATCAAAGTTGAAAGCAAACTCTGAGTAAATTTGCAAACACTTTGGCTAGTACTGTACCTGTCAAAAAAAGGCTTTATTGAGTAGTACCACATTATACTGGCTTTTTTGATGACATACCAAAGCCTGAAACTGGGTATTGCTGTCATCCAAGCATAGGATGCTGCTTTGGTCCCTCTGTGGATTATGCACAAAAATGGATCTGCAATATCCACTGACCACTTACCTACATGCTTCTTCTAGAAAGAGATTCATAAAGACTGTCAAAGCTTTGATTGCTGTGCAGACTCACCTGAGCAAAAATAGGCACTCGAGTGAGTTATGGAGGACAGGAACAGTGAACAGCTTTCATCTTCACTGAGTTTGTAGAACTATACAAATCAGTTTGCCCACATAAATGAGGACACTGTAAGTGTATCAAGCCTGCTTTTGGTGACCCTCTGGGATATACATCTGTGTAGGTTTCTCACAAAAGAATGAGGGATTTCTGGGTGCTAATAGTAAACCAAATCTGAAGAAACATGGCCTGTTATTGCCCTCACTGAATATAACGGGTGCTGCTGAGACATTAATGAGTGTTGGCTTTTATTTCCCTATTTTGAGGAGAAAAAAAAATCTCATTCAGGACTTTGGAAAGGGGGAGGAGGGTGATAGAGATTTTCAAAAGTTTGTTCCCCACTTTAATGCCAAGTTATGGTGCTTTATAGCAGCCAGCTTTTCAGTGTTAAATAGTTTTCTGCAGCCTCATCCTTCTGCCTGACTACAAGAAATAGTGACAAATTACAGCTGGGGGGGAGACTGAAGAAAGAAATATTCCATTTTTAATTGCCTTTTCATTTTCTTTTTATAGCCATGCTTAAAGTGTGAGTTATCAGAAGCTGTTCAAAGTCTTTTTCTTTTACCATTTTAAAATATATTCCTCCTAAAGCCAGATGAAAAATACGGTTAATGGGGTTTTGTGACTCCCACAAAGTCCCCTACAAATTAAGGGACTTTGAAAAAATGTCAGCTGCCCAGTTCCCAAGAAAGAAAAATTAAACAATAAAGGCTTATCGACTTGTTCCTGAGAAGATAAAGCACTTATGAATGAGACCCTCTCATACTCTCTGGTTTGTGATCAGAGTCTTCAGTTTCCAAGATTCACAGAAAATATTCTGATTAGCAAAAAATATGCCTTGATTAAATGAGTTTTAAGATCTTATAACTGAATCCCATCCTCCCTTCAACCTGTTTTCATACAATGCACTGTCTCTTTCAGTTGTGCTGCTATCACTACCAATTATAACCAGTGCCATAAAAACATCACATTCATGCAGATCAGCTGATTGTGCCAAGTTCAAGAAAGGACAGCAGGATGGAAATGACAGCAGCTTCTGTTGGCTCTGCTCCAAAGTCCCTTCAGGCTTGTTGTTGTTTCTGTCTGTTGCAGACCCCCAGGATTTCAATTCCTCAGAAATATTAATGCCATCCCTCTAGAGAGAGGCTACCAACGCCATTGAGGGTATTTCTGTTGACTTCAACAGGTCATCTGTGGATCTCTTCATCTTTCATGTCATTCTCTTTTACACTGTTTGTGATCTTTCTGTCATGTGCCAGCCTGAGCAAAAGCCATAAACAACAAACCCCAGTCCCACTATCATATGTTCGACATATACACACCACATACAGATAAACTGCAGGATTGTGGTTGCCTCCTTTGCTGTGCATGTGACTTGTATATAGTCTAAAAGGCCTTGAAGCCAAGGGGAAATGCGAACTATGAAAGACTTAAAATTTTAAATTTTCTGACTTGTGGAGCCCCACTCATTGCCATTAGAGAAAGGGAGATAACACAAAAGGCAAAGGAGGGATTCTACTAGCTCTGTCTTGTCCAAGTATGGTAAACTCCAAGTACTTCCAGTACTTGAAGGGAGCATAAAAACAGGAGGAAGAACACCTGTTTACATGTGTTGATAGTGATAGGACATGGGGGAATGCTTTTAAACTAAGACAGAGGAGATTTAGGTTAGAAGTCAGGAGAAAGTATATCACTAAGAGGGTGGTGAGGCACTGGAACAGGCTGCCCAGAGAGATTGTGGATGCCCCATCACTGGAGGCATTCAAGGCCAGGCTGGATGCGGCTCTGGGTAGCCTGCTCTAGTGGTTGTTAACCCTGCCCAGAGCAGGGGGGTTGACACTAGATGATCTTTAAGGCCCTTTTCAATCCAGGCCATTCTATGATTCTATGAAATAAGGCAACTTTCTAGAATCTTGTTAGATTACTGTTCAAAGCACTGGTGCATTTCCACATTTAATTCATTGGAAATGGAAAACTGTTTCACCTGGAAGATAATTATAACCATATCTAGATATCCATATTAATTAGGATGATATAGAAATTGAAAATTGGTTTTAAATGTTTTACTCTTGTTAAGGCCATTAGGAAGAGTATGCTGATGAACCCAGAGTTTCAGCTCTTCTTATGCTATACAAAGGAAAATGAGGTTTCTTCTGTCACTCCATTTTCCTGATGTTAGAAATGTGAGGGCAATTTCGTAAACAAGAGAGTGGTCACTTGCTAAAAGAAGGAGACCATTCACTTTTCTGTATGAGCAGCAAAAAAGCCTGGCCTAAAGTATCTACTGCAGATTTTTTAAAAAACCCTACATCACATTTAAAGACAAATAAAGCATTTTGATCTTATTAGTTTATTTCTTAAATAAATAAATAAATACATCTAACTTCAAGGCAGTTGAATCGGTATTCAATCATCCTTCAGTCTCATAACCTGCCCAGTGCTGTATATTTTTAGCATTTAGCTGATTTGGCAAACTAAGCTTGACAGCACTAATTGCTGCAGGAGGCTGACGTGGAAAAAAGTAGTCACATTCTTTCTTTAACATGGTACAGTCTTCCATGACTCTGCAGAGTGACACAGTGAACTCAGAATAGTAACCAAACTAAGCAAGTCTTCCCAATGCCAGATAGGGATGATAGAAAATGATGGATTGTCTCCAAATTAAAGACAAGAAGTTAAAAACTATGTGAAGTCTGGAAAGCCAGCGCATGCCAAAGGAAAAGTTGCTTTGATTTAATTGATGATAAAAGAAAACCCAGAAGAAGGGTAAGTTTGGATGACATTCAAGTGTTTGTCCTGTGTTAGGAGGAGGGTAGAGATACCATCTGCTTACCTTTGTTGCTAGAACCACAATGGATAAGTACAACTATGAAAAGAGCCTTTGCTACACAAGAAGAGGCCATAGCCAACAGTCAAAGATTTGTAGTTTCATCAGGTGCTGGCCTTCCACTAAGCCATCTCCTCTGCAGCTGCTGGAGGAAGGCAGAGCTAGCAGCAGTGGCAAGCAGCAGGAGGAAGCTCCCTGCTCCCTTAGGAATGAATTTTCCCCATACACATTCTCTTCCACATGACAGAGAAATACCAAAGCAGAGCAATAATGCTTCCCTTGTTCCAGCAGAAGTAATTCCAGGCCCATTGGTCTATTGACATGTGGAAGGTGATGCACAGAAATTCTGAAAAATGAAGGTGTGTTTTTTTCCAAGGTGGTATAAACAAGCAAGGAAACAGAGAAGACATTTTCTAAGCTCTGGGAAGAGAAAATACTTTGTCTTCTCAAACAAAAACAGGTTTAAAAATGAGCCAGGCTTCCTTCATCTCATAAAATACCTGATCACTACATCTCTCTCACTCCAGCACAAGATGCAGGAGGCATACAATCACTTTCCTGGTCAAATGCTAAAGAGTCATTGTATATAAAATACACAGACAAGCAGAATAGGTTTACATAATGTTAATATAGACAAATGGCATGTACAACATATCTAGCTGCAATTTAATTAGATTAATTAGATCAATATAATTAGCAGTGCTATATTACACTATCAAGACTTAGCCTTGCAAAGAACAGTGCTAAAAATGGTTTACAGTCTTAAAGCATTGTAACAGTGCATGCTGTATCCATGCTATCACGCATCAATATCACCACTAACACACTGTTCATACTGAGAGTTTATAGGACACTCAAGAGACACATAAAATACTACCCTTGCAGAGGAAAATTTTGATAATGGAGTCTGTGAAATTATTTCAACTGTAGAAAAGAGCTCACTCAAACTTAATTCCAAACTACAGCATGGTCATGATTATATAGCAAGTTAATTTAACCCATCGAGGCAGGGGTAGACATAATGAACAAAACAGATCAAGGTAGCAGGACTTACCAATGAGAGTTTTGCTCAGAGTTCTTCATGAGTTTTGTACACATAATAAATCACAAGTGGCTGTTTAACTATTGCATCATCAACTTGGACGTGGACTAGATGTCACACTTGGTGAAATCTCAAACAGTTATTCTTGTTTTTAATTGTGATTTTGCATTAAACAGGCTGTGGGATTTTTCTTGGACATCTAAACCTCCAGAGTGGTAAAAATGTTAATTTACATCTGGAAGTGTGCTCAGTACACTTGGGCTTATAACTCACCAAACAAACTATGTATGCGTGACATGTAGAATCCAACTACTGTGATGTTCTATATTCTGGAAATTTCCTTGCAAGGAGAAAAAAAATAAAAAAATAAAAAAATAAAAAAATAAAAAAATAAAAAAATAAAAAAATAAATAAAAAAGCAGCTTGTTCAAAGTACAACAGCCTCTAAAATTTAGCAACATGAAGTCATGAAATGATAAATAAACCAGAATTCATGTCTGTGGATTTCTTCCACTAAACAGAGAAGCTAATCTTAACTATTCTATCTGCACTCTCAATTTGATACTTGCCCAAAATTTTACTAAGATAAAAACTGATACATTAACCACTTAGGCTAGACCAAGACTTTTTCTCTTTGCATTTACACACACATAAGAATAAATTTGTTCATGGAAGAGACATAGTAACAGCCCTGGTGTCTGCTGTCTATGCACAAGATACACAGACAAAGCCAAAATGCCAAAATGCATATTTCCTTTAGTGGTGAGAGACAGATGAAACTATATGTCCATTTGATCCTGGAGTACTGAGGAAATAAAATCAACCTATTTCATACGGAAGACCAGATAGTTCAGTAGCAACCACACTCATCTCCCTAGAAGACTGAAGAGTATCTGAACAATTGTTTCAATATATGCATCCTGACTGACCACAGGAATTAGGTCCCAACCATCCTCTAACTCATTGAGGAAGAGCAAGTGCAGACAGTTTAAATGTGATTTGAGTTTTCTTGATAATAGATGCAATTAAAATGTGCATATTGTTCTGTAACTGTCCAAGGAAGTCCCATTTTCCATAGTTTTCAGGGTTCTACTGTTCACCATTATCAATATAATATGGTTTATGCTAATGGTACTTCAAGTCATCTGTCTTGATCATAATTTTTGTGTCAATAAAAAGTTATATGCAAGATAAAGAGCCCCTCTGCCTGACCGTTGAGAGCTTACATTAAATGCTGAACTGATAGAAAAAGCATTATTCTGGCTTTAACTGTCTTCAGTATCATGTTGGACGTGCAATAGCTGATTTTGACTTTGGTTAATTTTGCATCATTATGACCTAGTCAGTCTGGTCTTCACTAGATACATGCTGCCAAATAGCACAAATAGAATAAAGCACTGAGGATTAATATAAATAATGTCTTGTGTCTGGAAATAATCACCTGTATTATAGGAACTGTGAAAGCTTAAAATGAACAATATAGCTTTCTAGCTTTTTTAATGTGATGTTGCTTGTAGCTTCTCTGCTAGAAAACTTTGCTCAGTTTCTGCATGACACATGCGGAAGAAAGTAGTATTGCTTTTATGTGTGAGTACGATTAGTAAAAAGCAGGTAGTCCAGCTGATATTAAAAGAAAAAATTGGGAGCAGAAGCTATCTGTGCGCGTTTTCTATTTTGTTACTCTCATTTTCAAATAGCTAATGTAGGACATTCTGTCACACACTGGTGTTTTATGAAATGCATATTTTATGACAACTAAATGACAAATTTGTCTGAAATGAAGCTATTCTTTGAAGAGTTAATTATAACCTGTGTAACATTAAAGAAAATCAATATATGTTTGGAACGAGTCACTATTGAATCTTATTCCAAACAGAGGAAATCTCTTCTAAAAATAAAGCTCTAAAAGTTCTGAAATTTAAAGCTTTTGTTAAATTAACCTAATTTTGGTGTTAATTTATTAAAAACAAACAAACAACAAAAAAAAAACTGTCAATATATCTGTGTAATAATCTTTTTGTAGAGTAACATTACATAATCTGCTTGTATGATGTTCAGCTGAAAGTTTCACATTTAATGTTGTTTGACAGCAAAACAATAGGCCAGACTGGTCTAATTGCTGAACACCTTGACATATGTAATATTTGGACTTTGAAAGGCATTGCCAAATGTTGGGTATCTGTTCCAATCTTTCAAGTTCGTTCAAATAAATAGACAAAGATCTAAGAATTTACTCTGAGAATTGCTCATGGAAGAAAAAAAAGAAAAATGCATAGAATTTTTCCCATCCTTTCCAGAAGCAGGGGGTTTGTCTCAGATATCTCTCAGTAATTTCAGTATACAGGTTTTTCATTGTTGTTTGTTATAATGTATTCTATTTGCTACGGGAATAGTGTCTCGTTTCTGCAGCTACAGTCATCTGGAGTAGAATGAACTACAATTTTAACAAGAAATAACTAAAAATGTTTTCAAGTTGACCTACCCTTTTCTAAGAGTGACTACAAGGCTCAGAAACAGATGTTAAATATTTAATTTGTACACACTGGCAAAATATTAAAATAATAAAGCAAGAACATATACAGTACTAAGAAAGAAAGATATTGAAATAGATTTAAAAAAAAAAAAAAAAGGAAAAAGGTTAAGGTTTATCATATCCATTGGTTTTATAGTTTCAAAAAAAAAAAAAAAAAAGTTTGAAGAAAAAAGAGGACAAGTCTAAAATAATTTCACACTCTACTTAGGGGAGTACACCTTTTAGTTATATGTGGGTGTTAACTTCGCAAACTATTATCTGTAGGTATCTAGAATTCCATCTCACCTGATCATTCAGATAGGTCAGGTAGGCTCTGCAACTGTGTGGTCATTTCAAGAAAATTGGTTTTCTCACAGTATCTGCAAAGAAGCCTGAGGTGACGTAAAACCAATCAATTGTAAAATTAGAGGCAGATTATTATTGGGATTACAGGAGAAAATAGGTATATCATCTGCATACAATGAAACTATATTTATGGGGTTTCCAAATTTCATTCCTTGAAGCAGTTCTTGGTTGCTGAAAAATAAGGCTAAAGGTTCAATTACAATTGTTAAAAGAAAGGAGGATAATGGACAGCCTTGTCTAGTTCCCTGGTGTCATTTTAAAAAGGGCGAGTTTAAATTGCTAGTATGTACACACCTGGCCAGGATATTACACAATATTTTTAATCCAATTTTTATGAAGGTCTTTCTAAAATGAAGGGTGTGGGGTTTTTGTGTGTTTTTGTTGTTGTTATTATTGTTGTAGAGTTTTGCTATTGTTGTAGTTGTTGTTGTGGGGTTTTATTTTTTTTGTTGTTTTGTTTTGTTTTGGTGTTCCTTTTTTTTTGGTTGGTGTTTGGTTTTGTATGTGTATTTAAGAACAGTCAAAAATATTTCCATTTTAATGAATCAGGAGTTTCCCAGCCAGCTGAATGGACAAACCTACATTATCAAATTCTCATGGTGAATAAACATACAACTTTGAATCATCCTCAGTGAAATACAATGGAAATAATCCAGATTGATCTGTGTGGACAAGGTTTCCTAATGAAAATCCTTTGTGATGAGCTGAAGTGCTTCAGCAGGCCTCTGCTCCTCTTTAAACCTTCACTTAAGGCTTGCTAGAGATTTGAGCGCCTGTATGTGCACTTTGGGTGCAGAAGTGTATTATTTCAGCAACAGTAAATTAATCTAGTCCAGGGTTTAAAACCGATTTCCAATGCAGCAGATTCATAGGAAACAGTTCATTGCGATTGTCAAGTTGTGTAATAGCATGTTTTTTGATTCAAATTTTCAGTTAAACACTTCCAATCACAGTTCAGAAGTGTATGTACAATTTCTCAATGAATGGTTACTGGCAGCTCATCTAAGCATGTTACTTTTTCCAGTGTTAGGCTTTAGCAGTATTTATTATTTCTTACTAAGTCTAGGGTTACACTTTGATCTAGTGAAAGTTTCAATAAAGTGCTTTTGTTTACAAACTTTATCTCCTGTTTAAAGCAACTTGGAAGATTAGAGTGTCTGACAGTGCTCTTTGAAAGTGTTATTTATGATTTCTAGATCATGTGTCAAAGTTTGAGACTTTAGTTTTAATAATTGACACAGCTTGGGATACTTCATCTTATTCTTTACACAGAACATGTGCCAGCAGTTTCTCATTTGTATTCTCACTGGTTTACTTTATATGAAAGCTTTTCTGCAACCACGGTGTGTTGTAGTTTGTTCATTTTTTGTCAGCTAATTCAGCTGAGATTTTTTTACTGCACATATTAGTATGCATTGATTTTTGTCATTTAAAAACTATTATTCAAAATTACTATTGTTGTATCTTCTCTTTTTTTGAGGTCTGCACCATTGTTAATTGTGGTTTTTAATGATTCTTGTCTTGGATTTTATAGCATATTATTACCATCACAGAATCAAGTTTCAAATTAATATTTTGGTCTGAAGAAGAAAAAAAGAAAAAAAAAGAAAAAAAAAAGCACTCCTTTTCTTTTCTCAAGAGGTGTTTGATTTGTTCATGCAGTTTCTTGCTTGTGAGAATTGCAATAGGAAAAATTACTGCTACTTCTACAGTGGGAAAACTGAAGATTTGCTTGGTCATTGGTGGTGAAGATTTTCTGTGGAGAAGAACCTACATCCATTTCCAAGATAAATACTCTCAAGGTCCATTGTCTGCAGCATAGACCCTCCCCCCCTCCCCCTACCCCCAGTGGGCACAGGACTATCTTCCAAGTGCTGCAGACACCAGGCTGGTTTTGAAGAGTGAAATATCAAAAGAAAAGTCAAAACTGTATATGTAACACTTGTGTGACATTTTCTCTTTGGCCTCATTTTTCTAAAAGACCAGAACATATTAATCCACTTCCCATATCTCGTTCATAGGCATCCCAAGACAAAACGAACTGAAATGCTGTAAGCCTGACACAACTAATAGGCAGATCACTGAAGTTAGTCAATCACTCCGGGCAAATGAGCATACATTTCTTTCTAGCCCCTTAAAAAGGAAGACTTTCCTCAGCCATGCCACCTGTGTACTTTTGAGTGACAGCACTCCCAGCTGAAGTTTGGATCTGTGAATCATGCTGATGATCAGTAGGGTAAACCTTCAACAAAAGGTGAGATCCTTGAAGCATTTCCTTTCCCTGTGAAACTCGCTGTGTCTTCTCCACAAAGAATTGGATCCAGCTTCTTTTCACCCATGTACGTATTTCTCACCAGCACTGGGACATCTGGGCAATAACACTGACTGCCTCTGTAAAAGTAGACAGGCAGCTGTGCAAGTGCTCTTGGTGATAGATCCCACAAATATGTTTGCAAAGGTAGAAGATAGGATTGAAAGCTACATATCCCATGAGGGAGGGTCTTCTGTTATCTGTCCAAGAGGAACATGCAGAGCCCACACAGAGCTGCACATCCAGGCCTGTCAGGTCCTGTAAATGAATCAGCTGCACCCAAGGGACTGGTGGTGTTGAAGGTTGTTGATGGATCAAGTAACAGTAACATACACGTCTTCCCTCTTTTAGTGGCTGTAAGAAGCTCACCCACCAGGATCATTACAGCTGTACATCATGCCGTACTCCAGACTGATGCCTGATTATGGAAAGCATTGGATTTGGCAGCTGGCGTATTCCTGGAGACTCCTCTACCTGTATTCTGTTTAGACATGAGAGTTTATATATCTAAAGAATTCATGTTTCACATACTTGTTGAAGTGAAGATAGATGGCAGAAAGAGGTCTAAGAAGCCTTATGTGCCCTAGTTTTCAACCAGTTCTGAGCTTAGCTTTAATGTAAAAACCTATTATTTCAAACCTTAAACCTTCTGTTAGAATTTAGTTTAAAATCAAATGTTTCTTTCTCCCAAGATATTTAATTTCTTTATGGATTGTTGTATTAAAATAAAATTTTCCTGTCGATCTCCCTCTTTTTATGATCCTTTCTTATACAAAAGTTTCTTGGTTCTGTACAAGAAATAGATGGAGAAAAAGAGAAAAAATATTTATACATATATATGGATACTTTTATATATGTATATATATAATGGATTTAGAGAATATTTTCTAGGAAGCTAATAAAGGAAGGAACGTAGGACATCAGCTTTATTATGTATAATAGTTATTGCAAATAGAGAGAAATGGTGATGCATTGTTTGTTACTGAAATGACCCACACAGTAACAATTGCACTGTATCATGGGAATTATTGAAAGATCTTGTAAAAAAATTCACCATATCTCATGTATTAATTGTCCACATAACTTCCACTACAACTGCACATTGAGAAACAGGCAAGTAAATTCAGAAACTTGAGACAAGAGGTCCTGCCCATAGAATATGAGAGATCATAGAATCATGAAATCATAGACTCACTTAGGTTGAAAGAGACCTAAAGACCAAATCCAACCATCATCTAGCACTACAAGTCCACCAATATACCATGTCCCTAGGTGCCATATCCACACATCTCTTAAATACGTCCAGGAACTGTGACTCCATCACTTCCCTGGGCAGCCTGGTGCAATGCCTAACCACTCTTCCCATTAAGAAATTCTTCCTGACACCTAATCTAAACCTCCCCTGACGCATTTTGAGGCCATTTGCTCACATCCTATGAACACCCTTAAGTTATTTTTCATATATTGATGTTCTACATTCAAATTTCAAATCAACAGTAGTTCCCACGGAATCTCAAATTAAATGCAAAGAAATGCTGGAGGTCTGTAATTTATTTCTGCCATGCCAAGGCAGCACATATAGCTGCAGATGCAGTGGTAACCAAGGTACTGATATGCTGTTTACAAATACTAACAGGCAACCATGAGAGCACTAGGAGAATGCTAGATGTTCAATTAGCATAGGACAGGGCCTGTACCCTACTTTTATTAATGTAAATATAACTGATTAAACCAGAGGGATCATTCTAATAAATAGTTCTTGTTTGAGCAGGACATTAACTGAAGGAAAAATTATATGAAGACTTAAGGTTAAGATTTGATTGAAGATTTTAGGCTACTGAATCTATTTAGTAATTAGATAAGGACTAAAGGGAACATTTTATCTCAGAATGAATATGAATTATTTGTTGGAACAAAGAGCCAAAGTCCCGGGTGTCATGCTTTCATCTACTTACGGCAAATGGAGGAAACTTGGCTTCCTAGCAGTGGTCAGTAATCAAACGTGAAAATTCAGTGAAGTTAGTATTTTATCAATTACAAAGCTTTTTAATGTATTGTTTTAAAATAATTGAAAATAAGCGTCAGTGGGAATAAATTCCTCATTTTAAAAATGTTTCTGCAGCAGGAATACCTAAACAAAATACAGCAAATAACTATTCTGAACAGTCTCTCAGGTAAGTGCTGATGTTAATTACACCAAGGTTCAGAGCTACATCATTTTCTACACTGTATTTCTCTGTTTTGTTTCCAAGGGTAATTTCACATAGGCAGGGTGAAGAGAACCATCAGGAGAGGCCAAATTTGCACAGGACAAGGTTTTCCTCACATTCATTTCTATCTAATAGTGGATATACAGAAAAAGATTTTTTAAATCTGCAGTGTGGAGAAGGACTTCTTAGTTCAAGGTTTAATTGTGTTTGATCATTTGCAAATGCATAATTACAAACATTTACATGTGGAAACTTTGCAGTGGCTTGTTCAGTCAGGCTTGCTCACTGTGCAACAAACAAAAGAACCACAGGAAGTGGCCACCAACTTGTTTCTTCAAACACAAGTGTTATCTAAAAAAAAAAAAAAAAAAAAGGCAGCTTTAGCTCTCTAGAGCACATGCATGATGGTACAATCTACAGAAAATAAATTGTTATATTCAGATGAGGGATATCAACACTTTACCAGGTAACCATATTTTGTTATTAAATTTATTTTCCAGGCTTCAAGGGATTTGATACTTATTTTTCTTTTGTATATTGTCTCTTGGGTTTTTGTATATTGTCTCTTGGGTTTTTCGACCATGGGGCAGTTTACTCAGCACCTGGTCTGATGGCCGTAGACGGGTCCCTATCCTTTAGGGGAAAAAGGATCCTGGGCCAGGAGCTGGCGGGGCTCATTGATAGGGCTTTAAACTAGGTGAGAAGGGGGATGGGGCTGAAGCAAGGACTGTTGGGGCTGTGCCAGGGGGAACAATAGCAAGGCCGGAGGATAAGGTAAAGGCCCAGCTGAAGTGCATCTACACCAATGCACGCAGCATGGGTAACAAACAGGAGGAGCTGGAAGCCATCGTGCAGCGGGCAGGCTACGACTTGGTTGCCATCACGGAAACGTGGTGGGACCAGTCTCATGACTGGAGTGCTGCGATGCCTGGCTATAGGCTCTTCAGAAGGGACAGGCAGCACAGAAGGGGTGGCGGTGTGGCTCTCTATATTAGAGAGTCTTTCGATGTTGTAGAACTCGAGGCTAGGAATGACAAGATCGAGTCCCTTTGGGTTAGGATCGGCAGGGACAACAAGGCTAGTGTCTTGGTCGGGGTCTGCTATAGACCGCCGAACCAGGATGAGGAGACAGATGGGGAGTTCTACAGGCAGCTGACAGAAGTTGCGAAATCGTCAGCGCTTGTACTCGTGGGGGACTTCAACTTCCCTGACATATCCTGGAAGCACAACACAGCCCAGAGGAAGCAGTCTAGGAGGTTTCTGGAGAAAGTGGAAGATAGCTTCCTGACGCAGCTGATTAGTGAACCTACCAGGGGTGGTGCCCTGCTAGACCTTCTCTTCACAAACAGAGAAGGACTGGTGGAGGATGTGATTGTCGGGAACAGTCTTGGGCAGAGTGACCACGAAATGGTGGAGTTCACTATTCTTGGCGGGGCCAGGAAGGGAACCAGTAAAACCACTGTATTGGACTTTCGGAGGGCTGACTTTGGGCTGCTCAGGACACTAGTTGGTGGAGTCCCATGGGAGGCGGTTCTGAAGGGCAGAGGGGTCCAGAAAGGCTGGGCGCTCTTTAAGAGGCAAATCCTAATGGCGCAGGAGCGGTCTATTCCCATGCGCCCAAAGATGAGCCAGCGGGGAAGAAGACCAGCCTGGCTCAACAGAGAATTGTGGCTTGAGCTTAGGAGAAAAAAGAGGGTTTATAATCTTTGGAAAATTGGGCAGGCCACTAAGGAGGACTATAAGGATGTAGCGAGGCTGTGCAGGGACAAGATTAGGAAGGCCAAAGCTCGTCTGGAGCTCAATCTGGCTACTGCCGTTAAAGATAATAAAAAACGCTTTTATAAATACATCAACACAAAAAGGAGGACTAGGGAGAATCTCCATCCTTTACTGGATGCAGGGGGAAACTTAGTTACAAGAGATGAGGAAAAGGCGGAGGTGCTCAACGCCTTCTTTGCCTCAGTCTTTAGCGGCAAAACCGGTTGCTCTCTGGATACCCAGTACCCAGAACTGGTGGAAGGGGACGGGGGGCAGGATGTGGCCCTCACCATCCACGAAGAACTGGTTGGTGACCTGCTACGGCACTTGGATGTCCACAAATCGATGGGGCCGGATGGGATCCACCCAAGGGTACTGAGAGAACTGGCAGATGAGCTGGCCAAACCCCTATCCATCATTTATCAGCAGTCCTGGCTATCGGGGGAGGTCCCAGCTGACTGGCGGCTAGCAAACGTGACGCCCATCTACAAGAAGGGCCGGAGGGCAGACCCGGGGAACTACAGGCCGGTCAGTTTGACCTCAGTACCAGGGAAGCTCATGGAGCAGATCCTCTTGGGAGTCATCATGCGGCACTTGAAGGGCAAGCAGGCGATCAGGCCCAGCCAGCATGGGTTTATGGAAGGCAGGTCCTGCTTGACGAACCTGATCTCCTTCTACGACAAAGTGACGCGCTGGGTGGACGAGGGAAAGGCTGTGGATGTGGTCTACCTTGACTTCAGCAAGGCTTTTGACACCGTCTCCCACAGCATTCTCCTCAAGAAACTGGCTGCTCTTGGCTTGGACTGGCGCACGCTTCGTTGGGTTAGAAACTGGCTGGATAGCCGGGCCCAAAGAGTTGTGGTGAATGGAGCCAAGTCCAGTTGGAGGCCAGTCACTAGTGGCGTCCCCCAGGGCTCGGTGCTGGGGCCGGTCCTCTTTAACATCTTCATCAATGATCTGGATGACGGCATCGAGTGCACCCTCAGTAAGTTTGCAGATGACACCAAGCTAGGTGCGTGTGTCGATCTGCTCGAGGGTAGGAAGGCTCTGCAGGAGGATCTGGATAGGCTGCACTGATGGGCTGAGGTCAACTGTATGAAGTTCAACAAGGCCAAGTGCCGGGTCCTGCACCTGGGGCGCAATAACCCCAAGCAGAACTACAGGCTGGGAGAGGAATGGTTGGAGAGCTGCCAGGCAGAGAAGGACCTGGGAGTGATGGTGGACAGTCGGCTGAATATGAGCCAGCAGTGTGCTCTGGTGGCCAAGAAGGCCAACGGCATCCTGGCTTGTATCAGAAACACTGTGACCAGCAGGGCTAAGGAGGTGATCGTCCCCCTGTACTCGGCTCTGGTGAGGCCACACCTCGAGTACTGTGTTCAGTTTTGGGCCCCTCGCTACAAGAAGGACATCGAGGTGCTTGAGCGGGTCCAAAGAAGGGCGACGAAGCTGGTGAGGGGCCTGGAGAGCAAGTCCTATGAGGAGCGGCTGAAGGAGCTGGGCTTGTTCAGCCTAGAGAAGAGGAGGCTCAGGGGTGACCTTATTGCTCTGTATAAGTACATTAAAGGAGGCTGTAGCGAGGTGGGGGTTGGCCTGTTCTCCCATGTGCCTGATGACAGGACGAGGGGGAATGGGCTAAAGTTACGCCAGGGGAGTTTTAGGTTAGATGTTAGGAAGAATTTCTTTACTGAAAGGGTTGTTAGGTACTGGAACGGGCTGCCCAGGGAGGTGGTGGAGTCACCATCCCTGGAAGTCTTCAAAAGACGTTTAGATGTAGAGCTTAGGGATATGGTTTAGTGGGGACTGTTAGTGTTAGGTCAGAGGTTGGACTCGATGATCTTGAGGTCTCTTCCAACCTAGAAAATTCTGTGATTCTGTGATATCACTTTAAAATAAACCAGAATCCATGCAAAATCTAATTCCAAATTTGTATTCATGATTCAGAATGCATGAATTTGCATTTGTCTTCTATTAAAGCACTATTCTGAAGGATCAAAAGGATTTAGATTTTGGGGATGTTTATAAACATGGAATGTAACGAACTTGTTTTCCAGCCCCAGTTTGTTGGGATCAGCCTCTCCAGTGTATCTCCAGATACAAGAATCTGAACCTTCATATTGATCCTTTCACATCCTGTTGATAAAAGAGGAGATACAAAGTAGTGTGATCTGCATATTTGCTACTAAAAGCACCCATCCTAGTCTTAGGATACACAAGCATAGGTACCATGGTGGCATCAGCACAGCTTTGTCTAGTATTCTTGAACAACTTTTGGGCAAGGAAGGCATCTGATATCCTCTTCTGACAACCTTAATGGGGAAAAGATTCAGGATACAAAGAAGAGGTTGTTTGTAATATTTCCATCTGAAATCTGGGAAGCATCAAATGGTGTTATGCAAACTAAGCCAAAATTCCAGAGACAATCTTGGAAGTGGGTTGAGATCTGCCATCTGATGTTTGTCTCAGCACCCATAATTTGAACTGAAAGTTTCCGGAGCTTAGTAGTGCTGAAAAGCCAGGCACAAGTTGACTACATTTGGATGTTTAAAATAGATGCACCCGGGAAGAGGATGAGCTTTGCAAATTCAGCTGCTTAGGAAAAAAAAAAAAAAAATCCAGCCATGACACTTGTGCATGAAGGCAATCTTAGGATAGGAACCACAGCCAAAAATTAAACAAAAGAAGCAAGCACAGCGTGATTTCTGTCTGTGTAGAAGATAGATCTCCAGAAGGGTGTGCGGAGATTTCATAACATTCTTAACATATTTTAAAAATCTATTTATTAAGAAAGTAATAAATAAATAAATAAATAAATAAATAAAATCCTCTTGATTCCCATTATACCAAAATGGAAATTGAAAATAGTTTTGTAAACCTCTCAATTTTGGATATGGGGTATGTGACTATTACAAGCCTCCAAGAAACATACGGCTAAATCAATCAGCTAAAATTGTCATTAAAGCAAAACAGGCTGCAAGTGAAGTAGACAAAATTTGAAATATCAGGCAAATGGAACAGAAAGTAGCATAACAGACAGATCAATTTAGTGACTATCTAAGACTCAGTTCTAAAATAAGCTGAAGGACAAGTATGGGTAAAAATCCTTCCTGACGACATGGTCATTTCTTCATGATCAATTCTTCATCTGTACTGCATAGTGTTACACAAACTGGTTGAGATTAAAATCTTAAAGCTTCTTTTTTTTTTTTTTTTTTTTTTGGATTTGTCTCAACTGGCAGCTTATTCAAGGCTATTAATCAGATCTGATTCATAAGTCTCCAAATGTCATAAAGAGGGCTCACATAAAAAAATAAATAAATCATGTATATCATGCAAACATCTTTCTGAGGATGACTCAGATAACTGTAGGTTGTGCCACAGTTCTGTTGCTTGCTGTGCTGCTGTTTGCTTGCTGTCACTGATTCTAACTGGCTTTTCTGAAGCATATTTTCCATGGAAATCCTACATATTTTTCCTCTTTTCCTATCCTTAGAAAGACAGACCTTCAACATACCACAGTAATGGAAAACAGTACTTATATCTGTTTTTTTGTTTTGTTTTGTTTTGTTTTGTTTTTTATGTTTTAGGTCAGATCGCTTTTACTTTCACCAAGCATGAATCAGCTATTAAAGGATCAACGGTCTTCAGGACAAAAAGACCTTTTCTTGTGCAATTTCAGTTTCTGGACAAAATAATCCCTGAGAGGAATACAACGAATGTGGGAAAGCCTGTATCAAGATGCCATCCATGCTGAAAGCTTTTCCGGAATCCTTTAGTTTTCTGACTGAATGTGGAGGATAGGCATGTTATGTCAAGTCAGTTCAGTTAGAACCTCAAGACATCAAAATACTGAGCTGTAGACTGCAGAGCCTGACCCAGATAGCTGAAATATTTTACTAAAACATTACAAAACAAAGACTTTTTCTGAAGGTAACAGCCCTCTGGATTAAGTCTTGAATAAAGCTCATTTAAAAGTCAGCATTTTCCAGGAAAATTTGTTACTCTTTCAAATACTAAAAATGTTCTGCAAAAATTATGAACATGCTGGTGTGGAAATACTCCTAAGATGTCACATATATATATATATATATATATCAGACATTGTATGTTTTTGTTCTCTACTGTTGGTCACTTGCAGACAGCTTTCACCCTCAGAAAGTCATTATAACCTTCGCTTTAGGACAATGCAAAGGCAACATGCTAGGAAGCATTGTGCAGTGTATGTCTTTGGCTACAGTGCACCAGTTGGAAATACTGTATCTGTACACTGTCCCTAAAAGAGAACGGAGACAAAAGAACAACAGCACTGCAACTCTCATGAAGGCAGTGCTTATTTCCAATCAAAATACATAGCTCTTCAGCCAAAGCTACATAACTCTGCGATCTCTTTAAAGCATATATATATATAATTTAATTTAGAGAAATTTCAAAGAGAAAAAATAATCTTTAGCAAAACTAACAATATCTGTTGAAAATAATATAAGAATGGAATTACTAGAATGCCTTATCTTTTCAGCTTTAAATACAATATAGAGCTACAATAAATATGATTAATGCAAGAATAGATATTTGTAGAAAAGATAATGGAGGCTCAAATAATACTCATACAGAAAGTTTCATATACTTAAGAAAATATCCAGAAATCACAAAAGATATTTCAAAGTTGCTTTATATGAAAAATATACAGATGTAATTGTATACTGTTTCATTTTTCAGAACAAATTGAACTTCATAAAACAAAAAATCCATCTTTTACCTGTCTATTATACAGTGTCATGAAAGGTAAGAAATGTTTTATCACTGTCAACATGAATATGCAGCTTGTGCTTTTCTTCCTCCATTTTAAGAATAGTCAAGAAGGAAAAAACAAAAAAAAATTTTGAAAAAAATATAGAAAAAGCCAACTAATGTAATGTGCTTTATACTGAAAAAGGTAAAAGGCATACTTTGTGATCTTCTGGGTGAACATACTCTTGAAGTTTTATCATATAAATCTGAAGTTTATTTTAAAGGAATATTTCTTTCATGCTACAGCTTGTACATTCCAAGTTCTGCTTATTCAAAATACTAAGACAATCTTCTTTTAAGTATTTTCTAAACAGATGTAAAATATGAATGTTTTTAGTTTGAACTGTAAGTATTCATGAACCTATTTCAATCTCAAAATTCTATTCAGGTTTCCTAAAAATTAACCTTGTGTTTCTCAAATTTAGGTAAATCTAAGAATATTCCCCAAATTATTATTTATTTTTATTTTTATTTTTTTTACTAGGATATTAAATCACATTAATGAAATATTCCTGTGTTTGCATCCACCCAAGGTCACCAAGTTCAAATCTATTTTTCTCCATTTTCTGCATTGCTTCAAACTATTGCTGTCAAAGAAGGCTGGGATGGTTTTCCATCACAGAAATGCAGACACAGTAGAAAGCATAACATAACTCTGTGTGATCTTAAATAACTCTGTGATGCCCTGATGTGGGTAGAAGCACTCTTAGAAGAATCACTGGAACCTTGTATTATAATTTTATTTTTTTGTGTGTTGTTGTTTGTTTTTCCTGAATGATGGAAGATCTCACATGTACTATTATAGCTTTACAACAGTAATTTCTGTACATCCACCTTAATATAGTATGTTACTATATGTTAGTATTATAGTCAATATTATTAGTAGCAACACTAATAAATTCACACAATCACACACACATATACAAAAATAGAATATCTGTTTCCCTGAAGATAAGTATAGAGCCAGAATGGTCAAAAATGTGGAGGCTATTGTTGTTACAACTAGCTGCAAATACTTCTGATAGAATCATTTTTTAAAGGCAAATTCAAAAATGTCCAAACTAAGTTGCTCTGAACCTTACATGTTTTTTTGTCAAAATTTTGTTTCAGCAAAAAATGAAGACTAAAGTTGCAGAAATGAAGAAAAATGTACTGTTTGGCTATCTTCCAAATGAATCATTTCAGATTTTGAGTGATGTAAGCCTGTGTTTTTCAATACAAAAGTATCAAAAGAAGAGATTGTAATCAAAGGATGTGATTATTTCAGAGAGACATATTTTGATTGATCGGCAATATTTTCATGTAAGTGGAAGAAAGGATCTGATTTTCTTCACTGCAGTGATATGTAAAGCTTGCATCTGTCACATTTTCTTTCTTTCACCTGCATCCTTCCAGGTAGATAGCAGAATGGCAGTTTAGGTTAAATGACTGCTGCTGAAATTCTTCTTGCACAAGGTGATTTTCCTTTGTGTGGAAACTTCACCACAAAATCTTCTGTAAAGACAAATTGAGGTCCGTGATGCCCAAGATATGGCCAAACAGGTGTACATATAGCTTAATCTACAACAATCTCAGTAGATATTATTTCCCAGGGATGTTACTGTAGGCCATGACATGTTCTGGGGAAGGTCCTGCTCAAGTAAACTACCTTCACAGGGTACACAAAACCTCTTACAGTAACATTGTCAATGGCTTTGGGAGTCTCAAATGTTTTTGTACATCTGCAAGTTAGAAAAACATGTATATACTTCAGGGAAGGAGCATTCTGGGTACAAATTCAAAAGCTTCATTTCCTCCAGTGCATTAAATAAATAAATAAATAAATAAAATAAAATAAAATAAAATAAAAATACAAATATACATTCAAATTGCTACGGAAAAGAAATAATTTTAGGAATAACTCCTGCACAGATTTTTGGCTAGCATCAGTAGTTTTGTCTAAGGACATTTTCTGTCTAGTGCCAGCTGCTTGTTGCTTCATAACACCTGACAAATTCTAGGTTCCTAAAAGCAACCATAAATGTTTTGTGAATTGCTTCATTTAACAGAGAGTTCTCAGGACCTCACCCTCATATTCATTGTGGTTCTGTCTTGCTTTTTTCCTTCCTTCCTTTTTTTTTTTTTTTTTTTTTTTTTTGTTATACATTTCCATTTCGTTTGACCACAGAATAGATTTACCAACTGTAAGATGGAATTTCCCCAGGCATGAGAAATTCTTCTGGAGGGAGCTCTATTTTGGGAGGGCTAAGGCATATGGGAGCAGCCTTTATCCAGCACTTAGAAGAGAAAGAAGAGAAAGAAGAGAGTAGAGTAACTACAGATTTTGTGCAAGTAAAACAGGATTACTGAAACATCTATTATATAATCACGCTCCAGAATTACAATATCATATGTTTTGAATAATAATAATTCAAGAAACCAGAAACAGCACCTTTCTTCTTTCTTATTTATTTATTTATTTATTTATTTTTAAAGGAGAAAATGGGAAAAAAGAACATATAGTGAAAATCCAGTTGAATACCTTGTGAGACTGGCTTCAAACACTACCTTTCAGAAAGCTAGCCTTGTCTGTACTATTTTGCTGCATAAGTTCTATTAAAAACGAGATAGCATATAGTAAATATAAGATCATGTGTTCAATTGTTGTGTCAGCACTCATAGCTTCTGGTTCACTCCCAAAATGCAATATTCCAGATATTGTACCAAGGCTTTATGGTGCAGGCTTCTATTGCTCAGAAATGTTACCTTTTAAACTAGAGCATTTTAATGAAATACTTTACACTAAAAAACTAACCTTAGGACCAGTGTAACATAATCCTGATTCACTGCTGCGTCCTGTACTACTGAAGGTAGAAAACTTAACCTGCACTAATGAAAAATATCAGTCCTGATTTCACCAAGCGCCTAGACAGGCACTTAAATAATAATTTTGTGCTTCTAGCAAGATTAACAAAGCAACACTCAAGTCAAAATGAAAAACTCAGAAAGCTCAAGTTACATTAAATATTTGCTTATGAATAGCTCCAATTTTGCTTTGATTGTATGCTTGAAGTCCACTTTCCTAGAATTCTATAATAATTGCCTGTATAATATTTGTTTTGCATGCAACTAGGGAAATGAAGTTAAACAATCTATTTTCTCTACTATCTTTTAGTTGGTAGTCATGGTAATACCCAAAACATATATTATTTTTGTAGGCTCTCTGACTTCTTCAGTTTGGCAATAGCAAAATAACAAAAGCTATATCAGAGGACATTCATTCTAAAGCCACACAAGCAGAGCTAATTTAGCTATGTGGACAATATAATTGTCAGGAAGTACTCTGGGAATCCTTAGAGATGCTCTTAGGATCTCTCACTCATTCCTAGGACAGCCCTGATTAGTGTTTCCTTCCTATGAAATCAAAGATAGTGTTCAAATAGAAAGGGAATCCTCTTGGAGTCCTCCTTTCAATGTGATACAGCCCATCCTCTCACAAAGCAAGAAATTTGCCTTAAAAAATAATTGCTTTGTTTATATCAAGGAGACATGTTAGGTACCTGAAATTTTTACTCCTGCAGAACTATAATTCACATCTTGTTTAAAATGCAGATTCCTGAAATCCTGAAAGCCTGGCCTGTAGCCATGCTCTACCCTTGTCTAAGCAGCATTCCAGATACCTTCATAAAAAAACTGGGGACAAAGAGACAGGCAGGGCCGTGAAGGACAAAAGTGCTGATGAGGAAAAGGAACAGTATGACCAGTGTATGCTTACAAGTTATGTTACTTTTAAATAGCAGGTTGTTGGGAGGATTTTTGGAGGTGGTTCCTGGCTTTTTCTTTTTCCTTTACTGCATATAGCCTACCAGCTGTTTAAGTCAAAAATATGGTCATCTGCACTCCAGTCATGACTATGGATGAAAATCAAGGCTGGACATGGTAATATACAAGCAGAACAAAAAGAAAATCTCTCCCAACTAAAATCATGTCTACTGTATCATCATTTTTTCCAAATAGACACTTGTAAAAAACTGTTACTTCCTTTTCCCATCCTTTGCTGATTTACAACAGGCAGATTCTAGGAACAGTTCCTCCTTTTATGGTATACCATTTTGGTTATATGTGCTCAGTGGTCCATTTCTACACTTCTACAACATTTCTCACCCTGGATACCAAAAACAGAAACTTAAAAATAATAATAATAATAAAAATATAAAGCAAAAAGTAGACATTGTGAAAGTTTCAAAAAGCTGTATGACACTAAAGGAATTGTGCCCCAAATCCTGCTGGTTTATCCCACTGTAAGCAGCACTACATGCTACTTGCATTTTCAATGTGCATCTCAAGAGGCATTTGGGAGCAACAAGGTCACTCATATTTTTCATATTTGTTGCAAGACTTATCCAGAGAATTTCAGTGTTTCAGCTGTAAACATGATTAAATTGCAGCTAATGCATAATAGGTGCATGTCAGCGTATCTTTGTGTAAACTTGTTGTTCTGTTGTTCTGTATTTGGAGCAGTGACAAATATGTTTTATATTCCCAGTCCCTCAGAGCAGCTGGGTTCCCACCTAGTCTGAGCAGATCACGGCAATGTAAGAATGTAGAAGAGAGCCCTCTCCTCCTGCAGCCCACAGCCTCAGTAAAGGTGACAATAGGCTTGCAAAAATCATGTCTTCTTTGTTTCTCTCCAATATTGCCCCTCATTGCTTTTCTAGCACACTGTAGCACAGTCCTTCCTTCCTAATTTTTGAGGCAGCATGAAACCTCTACTTCTTTTCTCATTTTGAAGCTGTCTTTATTACATACCATCAGGTAAACCCAAAAAGTTCTTGGAAGATCATGAGATGTTCAGATAAGACCTACATGCCAATCTCTTTGTATCTAGACTGTCTCCTTGCGCAAAGAAAGTCCATGGTGTTTTATCGTGATGCAGTTACTAAGTACATATCCCTGTATGCTCCTTGACAGGTTGGAAGAAGAGACGTTTCCCAGAGTCAGGAAAGTGCCCTGAGGGACACTTCTGGTCAGTTTTTCCTCTGCTGGCTAAGCAAGCCCATTGTGTTTCCAGCCCTTAGTGGTAGAGCTACTCTTAGAAACCTCTACAGTCCCCAGATCTCCTGCTAAACAGAAAACACACCCATACAAACCAGTTTTCTGTCTCTGACAGATGCTTCTGGAGCCATGAGCCATGTTTTTGTATGGCATCCATGCAAACAGGAAACTCCCCAAAACGTAGGTCTCTGCCTCCACACAGCTCCTCAACAAGAAGGCATGTGTTCTAGGCCTCTAGGTCTGCTGAGCTATACCAACCATCCATCCAGGCTGTGATGCCTAGAGATTTGTAAGCATTACCTGACTGCATATTTCCACAAGTACTGCTGGTCTCCTACCCAAAAAAGGAGACTTCAGCTCCTCAGGCAGGTGTGGATATGATACTGTGCATTAGAATGATATAATACTGTGCAGGCAGAAGGTCATTCCTTCACAAATAAAGGCCTCAGAATACAAAAGCAATCCTATATGTGATGGGCTGCAACAGGTGAGGACAAAGCATGAAATAAACCTTTAAGCTAGCTATCTCAAAGTAAGTATTTTGCACAGCCTTTTCTCCATTCATTGGTGCATCTTGGAAAAGCTGCTGCTTTGCATTTTACTTTTTAAAGATTCCACTTTTTATTAGGAAACTGGACAGTAAAAGAAAAATATTAGTGGAAAAATTTGCAAGTATCTATTCAGCTGAGCTCCCCTGTAGTCTACTCAAAACTTGACCAGTACATCTGCTTTTCAAGTCAGAGAAAATTACAAGCAAGTTAATATGGCAAAGGAGCTTTGGGAATCAAAAAACACAGCACCACAAGCATTGGCTAGTGCTGGAATGTGAAGCAGTCCTTGGGAACAGATGGTTTAATACATCACAATAAATCTCTTACCAGCCTTTGCAACATAGTACTTCAGATAAAAATAAGTTTAAGTTACAATCTGTGAACAAAATGCTGTCCTCACAGGCAGAGAGGAATGGCTTTTGACATTCCTGAGAGTCGCAGCTCCATTTTAGAAAGCATTTAATTAATTTGTATTTTTAAAGGAGCTGATCAAAACTCCCTTCTCACCTTATTTCATAATTATGAAATTCAACCCAGAAGACTACTGAATGACTCAATACCAACAAACCCTCAGATAAAAAAATGCCATTCATTGTTTATCCTGCTCACCTGGAACAGCAGCTCATGATCCACCTGCTTCACAGACATTAGAGAGTGCAGGACAATTATCACAGCAAAGGAAGAATGTCATTTGAACTACAAGCACTCATGTTACACACAGCTGACACATCAAAATACCTGCCTTGAGCAACTGTATTTGCATAAGTGAAAGAGCTACAGACCATGACTGTCACAAAGATGTCACGTCAATTGGACTGCGCTTCCTTCTTCATTAGGTTTGTATCAGAGGCAGTCCAGGGAAAGGGAAGAATGAGGGCAAGAAAGAAGGATTAGATATTCTGGATGACATAGTACAGCTGCAGTTTCCAATTTCAACGACTTAAAGATCATATTTTTAGAATTACGAACTTATAGGGGACTAGGTACAAGATGGTAATTTCTTGATCTAAGGAACATTAACATTCATTTCTAATTCATATAAGTTGGTACACATCTTCAATTGCATCCACAATGTTTATTCCACCATTTGCTTCATTTCACATGAGTTCTTTCATTTAAACAATATTCTTGTGTAATAGGGGTGATGGGTCCTAAGCTCTCTCCAGTGGTATCAGCAGCATCTTATGTCTCCCTTGCAGAAGTTAATGGTGGGCAGAGTTTGTACCACATAATTTATCATACTCATGAATGCAGTTCATGAACAAACTGCAGCTTTTACAAGTTTGTTTTCTATTTGAAGCTGTCCAATAAATGTTTTGTGCAAACCAATTTCAGCCTACAAATTGCTCATAAACTGCTCACCGTGAGTAGCACTCCCAGTATTTGCTACTTGTAATTCAGTAGTCAGCCCTTGGGATTGGTTGGGCCAATCCCATGGCTTGTTTTTTTTCCTGAACATTGAACCAATCTTGCCAAACTCCAAGCAGAGGAGAAAATGGGAGGTTGACTAGGTAATAAACCAGGATATGGTAGGTTTAATGCCCAAGGGAACTGGCAAAAATATGAAGGTCAGTAAGGAGAGACTAGTAAATGTTAAAAAAAAAAAAAAAAAAAAAAAAACTGTGTCAGCTTAGATGTTAGATATAGAAGAAAACAGAGAGCAGTACCCAGTCAGGAGCTATGAGCTACATTTATTCTCTCTATTCTTTATTTGGCAGGACAGCTCAGGCCAAGACGAAATTCAGGCTCAATCTGGCCAATTACCAAATTTTCAGTGATAAATAAAGTCATTTCATTTCATCAAATTTTTAAAAGTTACATTTGTCACTACTTGACATACAATAAGCCTGTGCTCTTCCCAGATTATTTATTTCAATCATCAGTTCAAAACAGCCAGGTAGGAAAGTAGAAAGGTTTGTAGAATATGGACACTAACTTTTTGACACTTCTTAACAAAGCAAATCAAAGCAAAACAAAACAAAAGAATCTGAAAGTATTCTTTGGCCTGCAAGATGTGTTGATATTGTTTGAAAGTGCTTCAGACTCCACTTTATAGAAAACAGGAATACCAAGTATGGAATATCTTCTCCTACTTCTCAAATAGTAATTTTAGAATTGTGAGGGAAAAAAATGTTATTTCTCCGTATTACACATAAGCTTAATCACAGTGCATTTTTTTTCCCTTTGCCTTAAGGCAAATTTAAAAAAAAAAATTTAAATTTTAAAAAGGCAATTTTAGAGAGGGCTGAATAGGCATCGATAGTTGGTGGAGGTGTCCAGAAAGGCAGGAAAAGGACGTAATGGTATTATTGGTAAAGCAGAATAATCAAACAGGGACTCAGTAGGAGAATTAGCTGAAATGTAGGTCACAGCTAAGGTCTTCAAGTCCCTGGAGGCTAGAAAAGAATGTATGAAACCACAGTAAAGTCACACAGGGGAAGTGTTTTTCAAGGTGTGATCGTGCACATGACCACTAATGCTGAAGGAACTTGAAAGAATCAACAGTATAATGTAACTGCAATTTCTGTAGTGGGTATTGCAGGAGTTAAATTCTAAAACATTCTGGCACTTTTAATTCAGCACAGAAAATGGTGTTTAACAGGGTCCAGAGACATTTTATTTCAGCCCTGCAATCACTATTGGAAGAAAAGAGAAATTCAGGCCATGTGAAAGGAAATCCAAAAGACCTATGCATTTGCTTCACTTGAGATGGGTGGATTTCTTTTGGGATTGGGTATTCTTACATGATGCCAAGGCTTCTGCAGCTGGCCGGGTTGTTTGTTGCTTCAAACACAGCAGCAGCCCAGAGTTTCCCAGAGAAGGAAGGGCTCATTCACAATGCAAACATCTAACCCAGAATCTGCTCTGGACTCAAATGTGTTAAACGCATCGTATCTTGCCAGTCATGGACAGTTAGTTATCTGTAAATGTTAGGCATAGGAAATACATGTTGGAGAATAAAAATAATGCTTAGAAATATTTTTATCTGGTGGGATGAGATTTGGAGGAAATCATGACAGTTTTCCAATCACCAGTCATGAAGAAAAGAAAAAAGAAAAAATCAGCTCCAGCAGAGAATTATCATGAAAAAGCTTGATAGCCTGGGAAGCCGAAGTTGAGAACTGAAGCAAGTGTGAAGTAGAGGCAATACCAATCATTACTCTTCCATCAGTTAGTGGCAATAGCATTGAGAAGCCAAATATTCATCACCTCCCACCATACAGGTGAACTGTAATTTTGCAGCTTGGAAAAATGTCATCCATCAATTGTACCTTGCTTTTCAATAGGTAGCAAAATGCTGCCGTCATGTGTGGGCACATACCATAATGCTTTCAATGCATATCTTTGCACAGATAATTTTATTCTGTAGCATCCAGAGAAATTAAATGAGGTCATATGTGAAATACAAAGTGTTATGTGAAAGCCAGCAACACTTTGATTGCATCAACGCCAGCAAAACATCATACTAACAGCAGTAATAAAACCATTTGTCCAATATTGTTGGATACACACATTTTCAACTCCTCCAGATGGTAGTTATTGTTCAGAGACTTCTAGAATAATAACACATTCTGCATGTAACTCTGTTAGGAGGCATAAATAGGGATGAGATGGATGATCTTTCCAACTTTCACTCACTGGAATCTTCTCAGCACTTGGTTTCCATAGTCTATCCATTTCATCTGGTCACTTGGGATGTCAGCAAGCAGCGATGATACAAGTATACAGTCAGGTGCTGCTATTTACCAAGCATCATGTTACACCTATTGCTTGAATAAATCTGAACAGCATCTTAAAGCAAAGGAGACACTGCTGCAGTAACATTGACAGAAGACCTAGCTATTAAGCTGTCTACAGAGTCTAGTATCAGTGAAATGTTTGACAGCCGCAGGGACAAATATGTATTAGCAACATTGCTTAATCCATGTTTCAAGGGCAGAATTGAAACCATGCCTTCACCCTATGCAGGCACAGATTGCTGGAAGGATACTGTCATAAATAACAGTGCTGGAGGCCATACCATTATGCACCTCCTCTTCTCCCTCATCCTTCCACTTAGCTCCCCTAGGCCAAGTATATCTCATAAAGCAGAAGATGCACAAGCTCCTGGAACATCAGAGAGTGCAAAAGAAGTAATCACAGCATACCTGTAGTTCCTGGGTCTTCCTTTATCAGCTCAGAGTGGGGCAGTACCTCCCAGGAAAAACTCAATTTGTCTGTATCATGGGAAGAATCTGTCCATTATGAAAGGTCTATAGGTGTCATGGGAGACCTTTTCATATGCTGGGAAGTGAGAAGTTGACTTTCGAAAAGATATGCTCTAGTTCAGAAAGGAATTAATTCAGCAAAGCCTATGGCCTGTGTTAAGCAGGAGGTCAGATTTGATGATCATAGAGGTCCCTTCTGGCTTTATAATCTATAAAGGCTAACCACTTTAAGGGGAGAAAAAAAAAAAAAAAGGAAAAAAAAAAAAAAAGACAAAGAAAGAAACCAATACTAGTATTTTAAACCTCCAAATTCCCCACCATCCAATATGTTCTCAGATTTCATTTTAAGGTATGTTTGTGGCACTGAGACATATCAAAGAAGTGGGCTTAATAAAAAGTACAGCATAGAGCACCTCTTTCTTAAGGGAGTAATTGGAAAAGCTTAGCGAGTTACACATGCAACATGCAGGTGACTCTCTAAATTAGCCTAATGGAGGAGACTGCAGAGGAATCCATCAATCAACATTCTTACAGGAAGGTGAAGAAGCATATTACCAAGTGTTATGCTTGTATTCCTATTCCCTTTTTTCTCACTTCTCAAACGTTATATAAAAGATTTTCTCTGCTCTCTGCTTGAATAATTTGGCAGAAGTTAAGAATTTTGTGCAAATCTCTGTTTTGTGAGAGCTTTTCCTGAAGCTTTGATTCACCTGGGTTCATAAATCTCTAGGCTTTGATTTGAGGGTTAAGGCCACATAAGCTACAAAACTGCAAACCAATCTCACATTAATAACATGCAAAATTGCAAAATTACAAAGCCATAAATGGATTTACATTTGCAACTTAGGAACAATGGTCTGACTTTCCCATTTGTAACAAAAATCTACAGTCAGACACATATTGCTGTACATCCACAGCACTTGTGCACACAGATAAACATGCAGCTGATTTACTTGCTGGAAATTTGTAGTGAATCTAAAGAGTGAATGCTCATAGAAAGAAAACAATTTGGAGAATATTCTTTCTCAAAGCACCCTTCATCTTAGGCTTCTAGGGTTTCTCACTTTTATTTTCTCTTGTAGGAGTGAATGCTAAATCAAATAAAATCCACACCATGTAAAACAGGAAATCAGTCAGACTATTGAGACTGTAAGGCTTCTGTTTATATCAGAATATTTAAACAGAAAATACAAATCCCAGATTTAAATGCACAAATCGAGGTAAATTCAGCAGATACATTGAGTAACCATTTTTTTTTTCCTGCACTAATTTCATAATAGAAAAGGTCTTTTCAAGAAAAAGTCAGAAAAGAACCATTGTACTGATATGACACTAACTATTATGTTTACATATCTTCTCTAAAAGCAGTATAAGCAAACTGCATTACAAAAATAGTAAATTTATATTCATTTGAAAGGGAATATTTTAGTGAAGGTAGACATGGTGGCTGAAAGGGACTATTTCACTTTGATAAAATTAATTTGGCAGGGGAGGGACATGGTAAGGCATTTACTTCTCGTTTTCCATTTTACACCTGAAATGCAGAGGAAAAGGTCTATCTTACTTTTTTCAAAAGACTGACTTTTGAGATCTTCTCTTTTTATGTCAACCATACACATGTTCCATCATTATTGCTGCAGAGACAAGTATGTGTCTGTTCTCTTGTTATCACCATTACTGGCTTTTCTGGGTGAAAAAAGGGAATCTAGGCTTGAACTTCATTGTCTTAAGTGTTAAGCTTTGGCCTGAAGCTGGGCTCCAACAAGGCTATTTCACGTGTCTCAAAACAGCAACTTTCAGGTTAGCTACAATCCCTGGAAACTACAAAACAGCAGCATTTCAAGATACAAAGTTGTGGAAACATCCATATCTAGAAATGGTCCACTTTTCAAAGGAAATTAGGAGCATAACAATGCAGGTAAGCAGAGACAGTTTTGAAAATTCTTCTCTTAAAAACTTTTTTTCCCATGAGATACATGAAAATTAGGTACATAGAGCAAGATCCTCAAAAAGACTTAACATTTCCCTTCCCTTCCCTTCTTTTTTTTTTTTGCTTTGTGCTAGTGCAAAAGACCCTGCTGAGCTGGGTAGGGGTTCCTTCACCTCCTAGCATCCCTAAATGAAATGACACCCTATAAAGAAGCACCATTGTTTCTGACTATACAGATCTCAGTAGCTCCTCTTGTCCAGGGCAGAAGTGCCAAAACAGCTAATCCTTGCTTTTAGATGTGGTAGCTCGTGTAGCTTGCTGGTTGTGTAGTCTGCTGGTGAAACTACTACCACATGGCTCCCAGCACCATGCAGTTTGCAAGGATCACATTCTGTCTGCCACATCAGAGTTCAAGGACTCTCTTATGCTACCTGGTGCTAAATATAGGGGGAAAACAGACTGCATAGGTAGCAATGGCACTGACTGCTCAGAAAGCAGGTGGTAAAGAGCCTCCACATGCAGGCTCTGAGCACTGTGCTACCCTGCTCTCAAAGATACACACACACAAACTTACAGGCAGACAATTATGCTAAGCAGCTCTGGTGTTTGCCTTCTCTGTCACCCTCAAGACAAGTCAGTCTGGAGAAAACTACTTTGAGATTCCTGCTGCAAACAGATAGCTTCATGACCAGGACCCAGTTAGCTTTATGAGCATCCATCAGCAGAAATTCAGGCACTCTGAGGCAGGGACTGTATGTATCAGAAACACATGATGGGTACCTTTACTGCTTCCAGGGTCTGGCAACAAAGCTGCTGCAGTTCCGGAGAGGTGGGTGAAGCTTCATCAGCTAGACAAGGGCACCAAGAAATTTTTGAGGCCTTAGGTCTAGAGCCTTGCCTTTACTAACAACAGTGAGAATCCTAAGGCAAAGGCCTTTCCTGCTGTCATTTTAAACATTACATTATTTATTCCCACTTGGAACAGAGCTACTAAACACAATATTTAAAAATTACTTTGTCTTCCTATATGAGAGCTCCCAATGGTTTTGGACCTGTGAAGCAACATTGAGAAATATCTGCCAAAAAACCTCCCTCAAATCAGGAAGTATTAGGAAAAGAGTCTCAGGAAAGCCTAATCCCTCAGTATTTGTAATTCACAGAAGTTTGGCTGAGTCTCCAAGCCTCTGGATGCTTAAGTGAACTGGAATCACTGATCTTTTTAAAAATTCACTTCTCCCTCAGAAGCACTTAAAACACCCCAGTCTTGCTGCTCATTTGAACTTAGGTAAAATCTAACAATTTTGTGCCCCCACCATAGTTTTATGCCACCAAAAGCACAGCTATAGCACAGATAGGCTCCTAGCTGGCATGGGTAATGGAAGACCTCTTGGCACAGACTTCAGCTCAGGCTGTGAGATCTCACCAGGGATCTCAGGCATGTGCTCAGATCACTGGTCCCCGCTGAAGCCCATACCAACATGTGTTCACGCCTTTTGCTAAAACTCAGGCGTTACAGGCTGTTCCCCAGCTTCCTGTCCAAGTAACCTAAAACAAGTAGATCACCAGGAGTAAACCCAAGTTTTTTTGTGATTGTTAAGGAGGACTATGTTTTGGCCAGCTGTGCTCTAGCATCATCAGCTAGCTTTGCCTTCCAAGAATGGCAAAGCTCTGGCAAAAATAAATATATAAATAAATAAGGGAGCAGTCAGCAAGAGGGAGACAAGCAGAGGAGAAGGCTTTGCCCAGGGGCAGGCTGAGAGGGGCTGATAATGGATGACTGATGATGGTTACCTGCAATTTTTTACTTCCTGCAAAACGATAGATGCTGGCCAAGTCAGCCCCACAGTGCCAGAGTGCTGTGGAGCCAGGCTGGACCCGCCAGCAGACCTAAGCCTCCTCGGCAGGCAGATGGTGGCATGTCCAGCTGCAGAGGACGAGATGCCCTGGGCACCCACAGGGCACCTTGCATGCAGCAGCTCCTGGTGCCATGGTCCCTCAGCAGGAACAGCCAAGGGGAAGGAATGGCAGGAGGTAGGGGAGGAGGAGAAAGGCATGTAACAAAAGTGATTAATGGGTGGGATGAGAGGAAAGTTTGCATATGTACTTGGAGAGGGGAAAGGATGTTCACTAGCTTCCTCCATGACAAATGTAGGTAAGAAACAGGAAGGAAAGAACTATTAATCAGTGGCACAAGCAGATATTTCTTTTTCCCTCAGGAGAAGCTGGCCTAGGTAAACTGCTCAGAGCAGTTGTTTCCAGCTTGCCCTTTTCAGCGTGCCACTCGGCAGGCCCCACTGCTGTCTGCGATGAGCCAGCACCCTTTACACCCAGATTCTCCTTCATCTCCTCACACAAAGAGGAAAACAGTCCTAAAGGCAATGTATGAGTAAAAACCCTCATCTTCTTGTTCCAGCAAATGTTGTTATTCACAGTGCACTGTACAAGCATGGCTACCTGCCAGTCAAACAAATACCACTCTTCCGAGTCCCCTAAACAGCCATCTGATCCTTTCCTAACTGTTGTTTAGAGTTGTTTAGGGGTGCCCATGGAGTGATGATTAACAGCTCCAGGCGCTCTGCAAGCACTTGGAATATGCATTTCTTACTAGTAGGGACATTTTTTCCTTCATATTTTTATTGGTTGTGTTTTATTAGTCACATTGCTCTTCAGCCTCCCTGCAGCATTGGCAGCAATGCCATTAGCCTGAGATGAAGGTGCATGTCCTCCCTTCATGGCTGAGGTGAGGTACCACAATAAAAGCAATATCAATAAACAGTACATTGCAGAAAATTAATAAGCGGTATACTGATGAATTGTTGGCAGCTAGTAGTGACTACAGAATAGGTAACACACTGAATATCAAGTCATTTCTTGTTTTGGTTTCCAGGAATGTATTTAGGAGTCTTGATAGCATGCAGTAAAACAGACCAGGGAAGGTATACAAATATTAAGTGAAGTCCAAGCACATTAATTACTTAGTAAGTGCTTGTAATTATCTGACATCTAGAGCACCTTGCTTGATCTAACATGTGTAGTGTTACTCCCTTACATCAGTTGCAAAAAACATTGTAGAAACATTGGTGCTGTGTGATAAAATATTCCACACTTTTACCCCAGAATCTCAAAGAGCCCTACAGCAAGCTGAGGACTCACTGCATGCCAAAAGGTAAACCTTTCTATACCTATTTTACAGGTGGGCAAACACAAGAAAAGACCCCCAGAAGGTCTTAAATTATACACCGAGATAAAAATGGAAAGCATCATCCTGCACCAATACTCTCATATAGGAATAAGGACATCCGGCTTTTAATTCTTTGCTTTATCTTAAGGTTCTTTTTAACATTTCTAAAATAAGGATAGCGGTACATGCCATCATATGTGCAAAGATCCTACACAACACAAATTAACATGTCATCCACCAAAAAAGCACTTCCATGTCACTAGTAACAGAGTTAGACTGTAAGCCACAGACATCACCGTATTCACTACATACAGGAGTGCAGTTTTGGGTGGCAAATTCTTCAGGGTTAAGGACAACCTTTCCTTACACACAGGTGCAGAACAGAGCACAGACAGGGTCTGTTTTTGCTTTGTATTTCTAGATGCTGCTGCAATCCAGCCATAAAGAGCACAAGCATGCACACAGCATTCTCCATGTACAATGGCTGAGGCATAAAACATGTAGAGAACATCATACACCATCTCCAGCTTTGCAGTGAGAAATAAGAGGTACCACTACAGATGATTTTTTTTTTTCCAGAATTTTCTGGAATACTATATGACTCACTGTTTTTATTGTGTTGTTTAGTTACAAAGAGAAAAATTATATGGAGGAAAGAAACGAGGATTAACATATATCCAGCCATGCTATTAATATAAAATAATAATTTAAAAAAAAAAAAAACTGATCCTTACCAGAACTTTCCTGAATAAATTGTTAAAAAGGAAAAAAATTGTACAACATCCCATCCAGATGGTAGTTCCAGTGCTCCGTGGTCAGCCTGTTTATTAATGAACATCTGTTTTCCTTACAAAACAGTGTGGACTTTCTACTATAAATTCTCCTTTCACATATTTCTTGGAAAATGACATTAGGAGTAATTCACTGTCACATAGATAAGCCAAATTTATTTTTAATTTTAGATATTGCATATTAATTATAGTATTTCTGTCACTCACTAGATTATTGATGTATTTGTAAAACCTGTAGTTGAATATTGAAAATCTAAAAATATGACTTTGTGTTTGAAGATGATTGGCTCCAGTCCCCTTAGTTGTCCTTTCCTTTTAGCTCTCTGCACAACTGGATGAACGTTGGTGGTAGAAATGATAATGGACATCAGACTTCAAAGTACTACAGATATAATGCTAGAGTTCCCTGAAATAATCAATAGACTTGAGCGCATCATTGTCTGGTCATGGACACTTTTTGAATAGAAAAATGGCTTAATTGTAATTCAAGGTAAGTTTCTTCTTAATTTTAACCATATCTTACCATTTACTGAATGCTATACATTGAATTATACAGAACAACTGAGATTTGGTAATCTGAGAGGCAATTAAAATTTGGAAACAGACCAAAGCTACAAGTACATCACCATATGTAGGGCAATATTTTAATTACAAATGAGAACGTGATGGAAGATTTCAGTCCAGTCTCAGGATTTTGAAACATCACAAAATAAAGACATTGAAAGGGAATGTTTAGATGCAAACATTTTAAAAATAAGGTTTAAATTTAAATGCAAAAAACTTTAGTTTTCTTTAATGGTATGCATCTTTAAACACAAGAGCATAAAGATCTGGAAGCTCTTCTAGAACTTTTCTCAATACAATGTCTGTTTTTAAACTCTGGTGCAGAACAATAGTACTCTTACAATATCTTTCCTTTTGTGCTCTGACATTACTTTAAGAAAGAAACAAGCTAGGAGTCGGCTGGTATACCTGCTTATGCAGAAGTTTCAAAGCCATAGACAAGTGACTTCTGTTTATTTTAAACAGAAATATGTGTGTGCCTCTGTAGGTGAGTGTGTGTGCATCTGTGTGTACAAGTGTGTCTTTGTTTCTGTATTCACCCTGATATCCAAGGTACATGGCTATCTGCAGTTCAGTGGCTGTGATATCACTATGACACATGACAGATCAAAAACGTGTGAATAAACAGAATACTGCTGGAAGCCACTGTTGCTGGAAGCCACAGCAGTGAGGGCGGTGAAACTGTGTTATGTAGAAACTATGGGTCCTTGCTAGTTTCAAACTACGCAGCATGGCTAGCATCAAACTAGTCTTTCCACATCAGTGAGGTGACCATTACAGTTAAAAATTATAAACAAGATTTTTTTTTTTTAAAAAAAAAAAGGCAACTAAGTGAATGAGATGAAAGCCAGACATTGACTGTGTTGTCCACCCTGCAATCTGCTCTTCCAGCAAAAGCACGGATGTTCTTATAGGAAATAGGTCAAAGCAGAGCAATACTGACCTCAGAAGAGGAGACCTTGGGAAGGGAGTTTGGCTTTCAGCTGAGAACGTAATTCCCTTTTTCTGATTGCTTTCTGTCACCAGTAATTAAGATTGCCATGGCAGGAGTTAACTGATGTCATATAAGCAGGGAGGGACCTGCTGGAGACCCCAGTGGGCTCAGACACTGGGCACCCCACAGCAGCAGCCGGGCAGCTCCCACCTTCCCCGTGCAGTTGTTGTCCGCTCACCTGGGACAATTGCACTTTCCAACAATGAGCTGCTTGGTCATGGACAAGAGCCCAGCCCCTGGTGTGAAGATGTTGCCAGAGTAGTTTTGGCATCCAACCCTTCTATCTGAAGTGAAAGTGCTTATTTAAAGTGCTTATTTGAAGATCCAAATGCCCCAGCCTGCACCTGCAGAGACCTAAGGAGACAAAATCAAGCCAGAATTGCATTTATCTTCAAACTACAAGCACAAAAGACAGTTTAAATATCTGGTCTTAAATGCTTCTAAAACTGCAAGTGTAAAACCACACAGAAACATCCTCCCCGAGGAAGGTTTGCAGCCGAGTCACGGAGCAGAAACTGCTCGGGTCTGTTCCAAGTCCATTACAGATGACACAAGTCATATCATTTTTCTGTGCCTCACTGCCACCTTTGGACTCCTCTGTTCAGGCAGTAAACAGTTTCCAGAAGGAATCATCTCTGACTGTGTCTGCTGCTCTTAGTTTAGCGTAGCTCAGCTGAGGAGGTATTGTAACTATCTGTTTCTCTGCTGCAACAGCAAGTCTCTAATTATAAGCTTAATTGAATGGCCTCAAAAAGGGGGCAGAGCATCATCTTCTATGTATATACATTTAATACAAATGGGGCTGGGAGAAAGCATTGTTCCAGTTAGCAGCTTTCAGAAAAAATTAAACACGATAGAATATTTTGGGATTTCTGGAGTGAGCTCATGACACCCGTGCACTGCTGCATCTATGAGACATGCATTTTAAGACCCAAGGTTCTTTCAAAAATCCTGGCTGCAGTAGTTATTGCTGTTTTATCGCCAACTGAGGGATCCCTTTCTAACCTGAGGGGAAGTCAGTGTCATCTACTGGATAACGTAGTGGCCTGGAACTGCGCAGACTTGCCTCTAATCCCAGCTCTGCTGTTAGTTGGCTGAGATGACCTTGAGTACATCACCTCACTCCTCAAAGCTCTTACTCCCCATACACAAAATGGAGACCCTGACAGTTACTTCATTTTTAAAGAACATGAAGATCCACTGGTGAAGATGTCTTAGATAACAGCCACATATTATCATTAATAACTCATGCTCCTTATGCAATATTCTCTGTGCCAAAGATGGAAGTCATTCAATTTGCAGAATCTGCCATTAATTGCTCTCTTGCTGTTAAAAAAGAAGAATAAGCTTGAAAAAAAATTTGTAACAGGAGTAGTGGAGCAAAATCAAGGCCAGTTTTCATGTGAGACTGGTTGAATTTATTATTGATGCAATTGCCTACAACAGAATGAAGGTAGGTCCGCTGACCCAAGGAACTCCCTCCCCATACTCTTTCAGGGGTGTCCTAAATGCTCTTAAAAATGACAGAACTCTTTTCAGTTCCTCAATCACTGAATCTCTACTTAAGATGAAAAATATTTTGACCCTTTGCTCAATTTCAGTGTTCTTACTCAAAATAGCATAAGGTATTTTAATTAAAAGTAGACTTTATTACGCAGGTTTCTTTTTTCCTTTTTCATTGGCACGTTGAAATTACAAGGTACCAGGAAGCTAAAAAACAATGTGGCCTGTTTGCAGGTTTTTTGTTTGGTTTTGTTTTTGTTTTAAATGAAGAAGGTTAAATAAAAAAAAAAATCCTTGTGTGCATAAAGTGAATATTTGGTAGGTAAGGTGTAAGCACTTCTTTTTGTTCCATAATTGTAAGAGAAACATTCTTTAATGTGCAGTAATAACATTCAAGCTATGCTATTTTGCAACAAATAATAATACACAACAGCGTGGGGCATGATAGCTAACAAAGTTTTTCCAGTTAATGTATCGCCTACATCTATCTACCTTATTTTCCAATGCCTTGGCTTTGTAATCCAGCCTTTTTTGCTGGAAATCTGACGCTGAGTGGAGCAGTAGTTACTTACCTTTTTAAGGAAAGAGTTTGAAGCAAGACTGCTGACTATCTCAAATCATTTCCATACAGAGCAGTGTATAATAGATTTCTTTTTCTTGTTTGTTTGAGTCAAATAATACTCAAAGTACAGAAAAGCTGGAGATGTGACTACTTGAATCCTTTAGTCCTGAAAAGCCTTAAGTTGTTTCCAAACTTGCACAATGTTATGCAAACAGGGGGGGGAAACTGTCAGAAAAAAAATGCAGAGGTCATCAAGACCCAGCAATGTGCATCAGTTTTGCTCGCAAATGAAGGAATAAATTTATCATTGCAGAGGTTGCATTAGTTACCGTAGACATGCACCATTTCCAAGATTTCTCGGGGGGTGAGAATACTGCGTATCAGAGCCAGCTTCTCCATTAGGCTTTTAACCGCAATGCTTCCTTGTTTTGTCGATGAGGAGTTAGATTTAGAAACACAGGGAGGGGAAGCAAGCACACACAAAAAAACACCAACTCTCTAGCTAAATTAAACTAAAACCTAGGTGAAGCCTCAGTGGGAAGCCTGCTGTGCAAATTGGATCTCCAAATGCAGAAAAAATTAATTATGTGATGCACAGCAATGAAGTAAGCAACACCTTGAAGTTAACCTGGGCAGAGCTATTGATTCAGCAAGAAGAAGAAAAAAAAAAAAAATCACTTTGCTTCACCCTCTCTGTTGTTCTAATGTTAGTTTGGACTGTTGCCTGACCATTTCCAGCTAGCATTTCGTTCATCTGCAGCTGTTCTAAATGTGCACTCTTCCCCAATAGTCCAGACAAAAACTGATCCCATCTGAGTTAATATGTTGGTTTTGTGGGGGAAATACGGCGTGTGCAAAAAAAAATAAAAAAAATAGAGAGAGTTTGCTGTAAACACAGTAAAACAGACTTTGCCACCAACCTGGAGCTCTGAAGTGGACAACTCTCAAGGCCTCGAGGGCAGCAAATAGAATTACTCATGCAGTTTTGCCTACCTCTGCTCCAACAGTGCCAGTAAATCACTAGCAACTGATGACTGTTCTCCGACCCTGAGAAGTCTCATCTTGCCCCGTCCTACAGAGTTTTCTGCCATCTCCACTTCTATGTGCTGTGTAAATGGGAGTGCTGTGGAAGAAAGATGATTTGGGTTGTACACAAGAGTGATGCAGGGAGCACACAGTCTACCTGACTGCAGTAGCCTGCTTGAATTTTAGAGAACTATCTTCAGACTGTTTGGTGGTCTGAGAGAAGGCCTTCTTAACAGCATTTCCCATTTTGCTGTTCAGAAACCCTGTGAACCCCTATATTTTGCTGACCAAAAAACTTTCTGTTTCAGATTTGCTCTGCTGATCACAATCAGCCCCTAACCCAGCACAGCTCCATACTGAGAACTGGTGCTGCTAGTGCGTACAACATATGCCTCTGCAATGACTGCTGCCTCCTCGTTCAGCCCCAGTCAGCCAATCCTAAAAGATTTGGATCTGGGCAGCTTTAGCCACCCAGGCATCTGTTCAGTTGAATTGTCTTGAATGATAGACCCCTGAATTACCTGGGAGGAAGCACAGCCACAGGACTCTCTAATTGAGGGGTTCCTGGTTCCAGAATTTTTATTTCCCTCCTTAGCTGAGCAGAGCCAAGATTTATTGACCTTCAAGTCGTGCTGCAAAACCTTGCTGTTGTTCTTGGCTTTTCCTGAGGAGGCTATGGAGGCAGACTGAGGCACTATGGAACTTTCTGCTGGAGTACTTTTTCAGATGCTGAACTATTAAAGTCTCTGTATTTTACAATGATTGCTGTTGTGTCTGAAGTTTCAGTTGACTGCCTTTATATAAACCAAAAATAATCAATCAATATATTGTTCTTTATGAACAATGATAAAATCCCATTGTTTGTCAGTGGCTCATCTTTTTACTTCAGCTTCCACTGTTTTACAGGAACATGAAGAAAATTAAGATACATTTAAAAGAAAAAAATTACCTTTTGCTTATTTGGCAGGCTGTATGTAGAAGGTTCTAATCAACTTTCTCTTTTTGTGTCCTCTACTTTGCAACAATGAAGACAAAGTAAAATTTTCCACTGTCTTAATTAGGAAGAAAACAACTTTGTCGCAGGATGAAAATAAGGCCCTCCTCCCCTCCCCACCAGCACTGCAGAGTCCTTTCAGCTGACTCACACAACAGGCCTGGAAGAGCATGATCTCACTTCACAGAAGGTCTTAACAGCTGACATCTGGCGGATTGAAGTGTGTCAACACTAAGGCATTATTCTTTAGGGTAGGAAAAAATTTACAGTAATGAGGCTGGGATGAGGATACAAAACCCTAGGTATGGTGATGTATTATTTCACTTCAAGAAGAAACAAAAATGTAGACTGATTCCCTGAAACGTTTTCCTAGGAGTAAAGTCTGTTAGACTGTGAAATAGTTTTAGAACAGAGAGAGTCTGTAGTAAAGGAAAAAGAGAAGTAATCCAAAAAAACATTAAGCCCAATGAAGGCTTCTGTGGCATTTACTAATTCTAGGCAAAAAAAAAAAAAAAAAAAAAAAAAAAAACCCTGAGATAGATTCATAAGAGGGGTGAGACTCAGTACTCTGGCTTTCAGATATCTTGGCACCTAATGCAAATGCCAGCTACAGGTCAGGTGTCAGTAGTTGCCTACAGATGGAATTCAAAGAACCCAGCATTGTCAGCCAAAAAAACTAAGAAAGCTTGAGGGATTTTTGCCCATAAGCAAAAGAAGTGGCATTAAACCTGCTTTTCAAACAGTATTGAAGCTTGGCATTTCTTTCCCCTTGGGATATGCAGCCATGTAACTCTCCTTAGAGCATGGATGTCCAAGAAACAAATCCAAGCTCAAATCATTCCTTTGCAAGAGTGGGGGTTGACTCTCCCACATCCCAGTTGGCTGCTCTAAACAGCCTGTATTAATTAAGCCATAAGAGTTAGGTATAATTACCTACATATTATGTTTTCTGAGCAGTTTATTGCTTTCAAAACATGACTACCATATTAAATCCTAGTTGCAGATACTGCATGTTAGTCCAATTGGGTTTAGGCACAGGAAGAGCCCAAAGTGCCTTTACACTATCAAGACAGCTGATTTTGCATACAGTCAATAACAGAAATAGCCAAGAATCTACAAAAGAAATCTAAAGGTATCTCTAGCACCAGAGAAGAGCTCTACGTATTAATGTCAGACACAAATATCTAAAGAGACATTTAGTCACACAGCTTTTCCCCCTCCCAAAGTTATAATGGCAGCTAACAAAAGCATAAATACCTGAAACAGTATTGCTTTTCTGATTTCTACTTTCATCGTCAACGTCTGAATTTGGATTATCCATATCAGGGAATTTTCCCTTGTTAAAAGGCTCTCTACACCCATGAACCATCTTTGACCCTCTGTCCCTCTGAACAGCAAACTCTGTGACCATGCCAAATACCTTGACAGGAAGAACTGTTTGAGCTTCAGTTTCTTCAGCTCAGTAGTTTCTGCTGCAAAGGGGAAGCAAACTACAAGGGACAATGAAACTAGTTTTCCTATCCCTAACGTTATGCTCAACACAGGACTTTTCTAGAACACGATGCTTCTCAGAATTGGTTTGAGACCTGGAGTGGAAGTGCATTACAGGGCATTAAATATGAAGTGGACTATGAAAGCAATATGACCAACTAGAAACTTGACTGGTCTTAATATATGATACTATATCATTATTACTTCAGGTAGCCAGTTCAATTAAATACGGTTAAGTGTTTTAGTGACAAAAAACAGAAAAGTTAGTCAAAGTTGTCATTGACTTTGATGTCTATTTAACACACTCAGTCCCTTGGTGCAACTACGTTGTTGCAAGTTAATTAATGACTGCTTAAATATAAAGAGCTTTACATTTCCTTTCATTTAGGAAACACATTACGTTTCAAGGGAAAACAGAAAGCTCATCAACCTGAGTTATCCAAAATGATTCAGAGCAAAATGTAGACACTGAGACAAAGCCCACCATTAATATAACAGAACAAGGACATTGAGTATGACTTTGTTTGGAAAGGAAAGCATACCATTCCCAGTGAATAAAGTTAATCATTTTGCTAGGCCTTTTTTTCTCTCCATGAGTTACCTGTTAAGTCCCAGTTGCTCCAAGTTTGCTTAATGTACCCCTTGGATTCTTCATAAACATATGGCACAAATATTAATGAGTCACTGTTGCCCCAGTGTAATTGGTCATCTAACCAAATGGCTCTGTTTGCATTCCTTGATTGGATTACCTCATTTTCTTTACAGAATTGTCTAAAAATTGATTGGAGCTTGGTTTCTTTCAGGAGGTTTTTTCATTACCAACACCACCTTCGCCCAAACCACCTACCAACTCCTCATTCTTAAAATGATTTCTTAACCCCCATGTTCCTCTGCAACAAGCTCATTCTCTACATCCAGTTAAATTACCAATCTATTCTAATGAGCATGGAGGCTTTAGCCTAAACGACTTGTGAATTTTATTTGTAGTCTTATGAAAGACACCTTTTTTCTTTAATAACTTCAGTTGCTCAGCTAAATATTCATAAATAATGGACTAGAAGACATTGTAAATGCCAACAAAGCAAGGTGGGATTTTTTTTTGGAGGGGGTGTTTGTTTTTCTTGTTGTTGTTTGTGTTATTTTGTATATTCATCCTGCTGGAGGCAAAAGGAACCCCTAGCATCTATAAGGATCTGAACCATACATTCCTCCTAGAGTTAAATGCTAATACTTTTAGATAAACTGAACTTATTTATAATAACACCATCTGTGGGATTCTGATAGTGTTGGGGGGAGAGATTAATTTATCTTGCATTTTAAATAGAGATGGCCGCTGGCATCAAAATCCAGATCTAGCTTTTAGCCACCCAGTTATCAGAGAATTCCACATTCAGGGTACTGCATCCCTCACCAGAACGTTTCCATAATACCGATGGACATGTGCTATGAAGTGATGTAGTGGCAGCACAGAGCAGTCCCTCCTTCTCCCCAAAGCAGGCAGCATGTCCAGATGGATCACAATGCAGAATTCCCCCAATAATGGTAAGATCTAAGAGTTAAGACTGGATTTAATTTCTAGGTTTCTAATTAGCACATCACATGGCATAAGCATCTCACCATATTTGTGATCAATTGAGTAGGTAGCTTTACTTCTGGAACAAAGGTTTGCAGGCCCAGGAAATCTCCACTAAACAGACTATGTAATACATACATACATACATACATACATACATCTATTACCCACCCTAAACCTGTTGTCATGCTCTTTTTTTTTTTGCCTCACTTCATTCAGCATGACTTGTACAGCATTACCAAAGGACATACACCTAGGACAGGAGCCCATATGAACCACGGTGCTGCATTTTCCCTTGCTCAGTATTATACTTCATACGCTACATATTTATTTTTTTTCCAAAGTATTGGTTCTTTTAAACTTTATAGCTACCAAAACAGTAGTTGCTGAAATAAAAGTGTTTCAAAAAGAATGCAAAACAAAGTCCTCTGAAAAAAAATAAAAATAAAAATAAAAATAAAAATAAAAAATAATTTTAAAAAATCAAACAACATAAAGCAACCTTGGAATTAAGTGTTCCATATGATAATGAAAGAGAGACTGGTTACATGACACCCTTCAAACTTCACAGCAGAAGCCTATAAGGAAAGGAAAGGAACTCTGAGACCTTAGATTTTGTTTCTTGCTGTCTTTCACAAATTTCCTGCTTTAGCCACCTGAACAGTGACTATAGATGGTATATATATGATTAATGAAATCTAAAATGTAATGCAAATACTTGCAGCAGATAAAATTAACATTGGACTCCATCTATAACATTTTATTAATTAATTCCAAGTTGGTCAACCATTTCCTAATGAACGTGAAGAAAAGTTTTATTTGCCCTTCCAGAAGAAATAAAATACTGTTTTCCCCCGATGAAAACCAAAATCAGTCTTGTTAAGTCCAAACAGAAGTCAGTTATCACATATCAACATTTCTTTCCTGTGACCTTTAAACTCATTCATGACATCCCAGCCTGTTTCATTAAAGAGGTCATATTCAACCTGTAAAGGAAGGAAAAAAATGTCATGCTTCAGTAATGAATTACTGCATATGCACAAAGTGATCGAATGAAAGAAGATTCATGAGCACAAGCTCTGGTATTTACTAACTTCTAAGTGTTCCTGTAAAGTTGTAAACCAATATTCTTTTAATATCAGTTTTTCACTTAGTGCCTACGATTTGCAGGTGTGATAAAACTGGGCCTATAAATAAGCTGCATAAAATTCTTTACATTTGTCTCTTAGTTGAACATGTAGGTTGCACAGGAAAAATGGCTGCTGTTCTTGCCAGATAGGACACTGTACACTTTTATATACGATGCATGCTTTGGAAACATATGCAAGCTAATTTCTGAACTGGAAGCAATATAACCATGTTAGTGTCACCAGCACAATCAAGGTGAATTTGTTCCCCTTTGCCTGAACTTCACTCAGGTACCTCCCTGCAGTACTCACCACAGACATACTGCACAGCTGCACACACCTTCTGTGGCATGCTACAAGGTGTCTGAGCAGCAAAGACAGTAAATATATGCAACTCTGTAAGAAGAGGGATTAAAATACACTCGAGGAAGGATTGTATACACATGAGGCAATATCACGTATGTGTGAATACTACGTGTGAACTTGATACATGTCAGGCAGCATCATGTAAGGAGTGTGTATGCCTAAGAATTTTCGCTAAATAGCCAAATATATCAATGTATCCTTGCCACTCCTCCCCAGGCTTCCACTCTAGGTCTCCTGAAGGCACAGATTCAGAAACAGATGCACCCCCATTTATTAAAATACCACATTTACAGGGGAGGAACAGGATTAAATAACAAGAAAACCTTCCCCTCTTAACACAACAGTCTTTAAGAGTCACTGCTTTCTAACTCTTAGAAAAGCTAAAAGCGTTTCTTAGTTGTAGAGTAAATGAAAAGGATACTATGGAGAAGGGGAGTTCATGAGGGTAGCAAGGACTGGAGGCAGGAAAGAGGAGTGTATTTGTATTCATCACTCTTGGTGTAATGCATTACTGCTGCTTTAGCTTGGTCGAAAATGTCCATGCAAAAGGATTGGGGGAAGCCTCCTTCTCCCCCCCTCCTGCCATGGAGCCTGGTGTGAGGAAGGATGTGCAGGAGGAGCCTGGCAAGAGGCCTCTGTGTGCCAGGTTTTGACTATGTGAGCCCAGGGAGAAATCCACAGGCGGCTACAGGGAGGTGAGAAATCACTCCTGACAACACATTTTACCTGGCAGTCCGACATTGTTTATCAGCATAATAAAAAGTGCCAATATTTACCACCTGTCTAAAATATGCAGTAATAATAAACACAGTTACAGGGCATATTATGGTCAATGATGAGATATTAATTTATACCCCTGGAAGCAGGGGAGGAAGGCGAAGGCTACAGTGCCTTACAGGGGGGTGAAGCTTGCTGTAGATGAGGCCAAGGCCTTTTCTTCTCTGATGAGAACAAATGGAAAGTTGCATTGATTTTTTTTTTGTTTGTTCCTTTTTGCTTTTTTTGTTTGTTTGTTTGTGTGTTTGTTTTTAATTTTAAAACAAGATCCCTGTTTATATGATCAGGTTACAGAAAACAAATGGCCAGGATATCACCTTTCAGCTCCTATGTCAACTCCTAATGTCCGCATGAGAGCATGTGTTGATTTTGTACAGAATTAAAGATAAATTATCTCAGGTGTGTCGGGGCAGCAGGAGCTCCCCAGAGGGTCCACCAGAGAAGTGCCTGTCAGCCTGTCCCCGTCCCACTACCCCACCAGGATTAGAACAGCTGGGGACACCAGAGCAGCCTCAGTCCCGGGGACTGGGCACCTCCCTGGGGAAGAAGAGAGGCCAAGGCCAAGCCCAGAGGTGGACCCGCAGCTAGGCCTGGCTGGGCAGCGCCCATCAGACAGGGCAGGGCTGTGGGTAGCTGGAGGCCAGCCCTGCTGGGGCCTTGCTGGGGCCCCAGGACTGACATGGCAGCCTGGGCCATGTGGGAGACCCAGGGACCAGACAGGGACAGGCAGAGCTGGCAGTGCCTCAGGGCCATGGTAGCCAAAATAAATATCAACATGCAGCACTTGTCTCATCGGCCTCTGTGTCCTTCACTGAGTTTTTTCTCTTTTCCCTCTCCTAGCTCTGAACAAGAGCTCATTTAGGATGCTTTCTTCTTCTCTCTTTGGGCTGTTTTTCCCCTGAGGAGGGTGAGAAACCATCCAGTGGCCACCACTGGTGCCAGCACCATCCTCACAGAGGAGGAGAGGCCACAAGACACGCACAGCTCTGTCACCACCACTTGTAACCCAATTAAACTCAGTTACCTCTAGTGCAAATTTGGAGGTGTGGGTTCACTGCCAAGTAATAATATATAAATTCTTTGCGCACAGAAGCATTTTTACCTACAAAAGCCAGGGAGTCACCTTCCATTCACAAATAAGAGCCTTGTGAGCACCTCTGCACAATAGAAGCTGCAGGTGGTTGTTACAAAAGATGTGTTTTAATAAACTTGTTCTGTTTTGTAATTTGGAGATGCAATGCATTTCTTTCAGAAGAATATCTTCCAGGGCTGTTTTTCACAGTTTTGTTCTGCAGTTTTTACAGAAAATTGTGATGGTCAATTAGGCCACCCATGTTGAACATAACCTTGCAAACATCACTGATTATCTGCATAATACAGAGAACTTATGTTGTATTTTGCCTTTGGGTTAACATCAGCTGTAAAAACACTGTCATTTGAAAAGGCCAGACTATACATAGAGTGGTAAGGGCTGGCACCAAGTCACTCAACAACTGCATGTTTTTCTATATTATGGTACTGGTTAAGAATATAGTTAGCTGGGAAATTTTCAACAAAAGGCTTATTCTTGCCCATGAAATTTCAATTAGCTCAAGCTTAATTTAATGTCACGGCCATCAAAGGGGTTCACTAGTTTCCTGAAAATGACACAGCACAAGAGCATATCATAGGAAACAACTATACTCTTAACTACAGTGAAAGAGGTGGACATCTTCTTACCATGCCTATGGACTTCTACAGACAGCTCTCTGCCTATAACTTCAAACCTATGATGAAAGGAGGAGGTAGCCCTATACTTTAAAACACCCTTAAGTACTGTAGCAACTGAGTATTCCTCACTGGCATGTCTATGCGTGCAACCATCTAGGATAAGACTGGGGTTTCACTTGCCTCACCATGCAGCATATCTGCGAGAGGAATGTGGATGGAGAAGCACACCTTCCCCCAACTTTCTGCCCTCCTGCTGCAAGGCAAAAACAGGGTCCAAGCACTCACGTGTGGGGAAAAAAAAAAAAAAAAAAAAAAAAAAAAAGGTCCTATTGTGTAAAGAGCAGACCTCCTTGGGCCACCTGCAGAATGAGCACAGGGAGCTGCTACAGCATCTAAAGAAGTAGGGGTGCACAAAGAACTGGCACAAGCTCTTTTCCACGTACACCCAGGAATGCACAGATCAGCGGTCAGCTGTGTTATAGCAAACACAAAGTCACGTGCAGATTTTAGCAGAGCAAACAACTCTTAGTAAATATGTTAAATAGAACTTGTATTCCAATATCTGGGGCCAGAGAAAAATCTTCTAATTAGCACTGTAGAGCACAACAGAAAGTCCCAGGAGAGAGAAACCCTAGGATGTTCTTGTTTAAATGTAACCCCCAGTTTTGCTGATGATCATATAGAGTTTTCTGTTTGCCTTCGGCTTTTGGACCAGAAGTACTTTTACTGTAAGTAGCTCTAGAGAGCAAAGATGCAGGAAAACAATAATTTTCCTGTCTGATTATTTGGGGAAGTAATTAGCCCTATGCATCACTTGCCCGCACATTTGTTCTGTATTTCCATAGTATACTATGTAGAGTCATCCCTACAAATGAAGTAAAGAAGACAATCTCCCAACTTCAGGAATCTGAGGGCAAGTCAGTTCTAGAAATCCCACATGGACATTTTTGTGGTCTGCCACATGAAGTCAAACACAGGATTTATTCCTCCCCCCTTCTCTCCTTCCTTTAGTTCTATCAAGAGTTATTTAAAACTGGTCTGGTTGTGTACCAAGCATCTATGCTCTTTCTCTCACACAGACATACACACAGGCACCCCCACACTGCCGCACTGGTGTGTGCATACACATCTCCAGCTGTGTCCTGGAGGTTCCCAGGAGCCTGAAGGGAATGCTCATGAAACATGACTTTCACAGATTCTCAGTCCATCTGGAACACTAGGGCAGCATATGGTGGGGCAGCACAGTAACTGTTTGTGGACATGTCAGACTATTTTTATCTTGTGTATTACCTGATTAAGGTAAGAGAAGATGTGCTGATTTAAGCTCTTTCTCCCACATTAACCCTCTCCAATTTTATTTTTCAATTTAAAAAGAGAAGACATTTTAGCCAGCCCTGCAGGGATAGTATTCCCCAAAAGGTACAAGAATGTTCACATAAACATGCCATTGCTGATACAATTATACCAGTTTAGCATAGACAGAGATTAAAAAAAAAAAAAAAAAAAAAAAAAAAAAAAAAGGTGTGCAAGGGAAGAATGTTTTTTAATATAAATTGTAGGGTTATCCCTGGGGCTGGAGAAAAAGGTACAGTTAAAAAAAAAAAAAAAAAGGATTAGGAAATAATAACTAAAGCTGCATGCTTTATTACTCCAGGTAAAAATATCTTATGAATAATATAATCATTGTCTCTGGTTATTGGGTATGAAAAAGATAAGTGTAATCAGTGTACTGTAATACAGGAACATTAACACTTTCACATTGACTGGATACAGACTTAGAAATGAGTTAAGAATCACTGGGTCATCTAAGTGGAGGATTATTCTACACACAGGCCCCTAGGTCAATTTAAATTATTTAATTTATCTCAGTGACCGCAGGGGCCTAGCCATCCCTGTGCCTGCATTTTTATCTTGCAGTCCTGTTAGAATAGGTTTAATTCTAAGGGATCAGAAAAGCTAGACTAACAAGACAGTGCACCAAAATGCAGGCACTGGCTCTTGTAGGGTTAATAATAGAACCACAAAGAGAAATGACTCAAATTATACCAAGGACATTTTATTACCCAGCAGCCTTAATCAGTTTTTTTTTTTTTTACACATTGTTATACCAAGGGTCCTTTCAGTGCTCATTGGCTTGTTACAAGCATTAAAAGAGGGGACGATGCATTGCAATTAATTCCATGTCTTACTCTGAGTCTCACTGATTTCTTTGAGTAGAGTTGGGAGGAAGCAGACAGATGCAGCCTACTCTGCTGCTGAAAGCTGTCCAAAAATTACCAAGAAGGAAGATGAAGTAAGTTTATAACCACGGTACATTGTCTCTCACTACTTCCACAGACCATTGCAGTCATTTGCCCATGGAACATATTCAGTGCCAAGGCATGCAAGGTTTTCATAACCTACCATCCAGCCCCACTGCATGTGAACACTAGTCTGATTTCACTAAAGTGTCAGTGTGTCTGATATTCCCACTGATATGTTTTGGAGCTATAAAAATTTAAAACTTTGGCTCTTGCACCTCTAATGAAATATTGTAAAATAATTGCTATTTGGTAACATTTCTCTAGAAGTTTCAGCTATAGTGGCTTTCAAGTAGAGGAAGAAAGAAGAGAGTGCAGTAGGGCCAAATGTAAGATGCAAAAGCACTGACAAAACAAATCAGGGAATAGTTAGTGGCTAAAGTCTGTAATGAATTATTGACAAATATACTCATGCTTCAATTTGAATTTAAATTAAATCACTTACACAACCAACTCATCTTGACCCCACAGATAGGAAAGATTAAAAGCTCACTTTAAAATAAAGCACAACCTTCTTTAAGAAACCAAGTCAATGACACCTGTGGGCTGATACAAGACACAACCAGGCTGTGAAATTCCCAAAGGCCACGTGCTCTTATTCTCTAGGAAGTTGGGAAATTCATATTATCCATTTACTCATATTCAACAATAGATCAACATGCTTAAACTTCTCATTGGTTTCACTTCTGAAATGAAGGGAAAATAGTGGTAGATATTAGGGTACTTCCCCTCATGTGCACAACCATATGGTAGGAAGCTATCATGTCTCTGTGATCCCCTCAGCTGTGAAAAGCTTCAGCTAAAGTAATCACAGTTATTGACCAAGAATATTGTTTTTAAAAAACGAGAAAATACCTGCACTGAACCTAGGATATTTAAGGATGACATTTAACAGAGAGCTGACAGCTACCAGTGCTAATTTTGTGAAGCATTATGCCACCAGTTTTGTCTTTCAGTAACAGCTGACTAAGAACCATCCAAGGCAATGTTAAACACTCTGTGGAAGTTTTCCTACCAGGAATAAATCAAAAGTTGGCATACATTGTTTTGAAGGGAAACTGTGCCCAGTGAGGCAAGTTGGTTCTGTAAGGTTTTGTTTCTTCTCTATCCAACTTTTTCCTTTTTTTCAGTTCACTTTAAATTTAAGGCATAAAAAAAAAAAAAAATCCCAGAAAAAGAAAATTTACCTGAAACAACCAACTATTACCTATTAGCTGCCTGCAAATCTGCAATAGCTCAAGGTTGTCTATTGAGTGAATCTCAGTCTTGACACACAAAGCAAATTCAAAGATGATATCCTCTTGGGAAGCTAAATTTTATGCCAAAACTGGATGCAAAGAAATAATTACATCTGCTTGGTTGTTTTTGCTTGTTTGTTTGTTTTCTAAAGGGCAAACAGGAAACTCAGACAACTCTGCAGTGCCAAGGAAATTCTGATCTGGATCAAGCTTCTGCAGCTTTAAGTCATGGCAAGGTTTCAAATTGGTTACAAATATTAAAAAATGCAACAAAATCACAGATTTGGTGTAGGTTAGGAGAATAAATATTTTTTTATTTATTTATTTTTAATTAACCACTGAGAAGTCAGTCTTGACGGTATTCCCAGGTCTTGTACTTCCCCTCTGACAGATTAGCCTAGGTTACTTTCAATGGTTTCATACAGCATACTCTTTTTAGCATGGCAACCTTTTCCACCAATGTCAGGAAAAAATAAATAAATAAATAAATAAAAATAAAAAAGGTTCTAGTCTCCATGTAGAAACCTGTTTACATGCAGATTTAATCAGTCTATATATAATGTTTCAGAGGAAACTCAAGGTGGAAATTGTTGACTCTCTGTATACATTACAACATGAACCTGAAATAATAGTCATTCAATACAAGTGAGTCAGAGCTATTTATTTACTGCTTATTTTTTCCTTTAATTGGAAATTCACAACATTAATTTTAAAAATAAAAACATTCTTTAACAGATTACCTTTTAGAATATGTTTAAACTTAGAAAAAAAGGTCCTACAAGATACTATGTTTCAGTCAGACAGGTAGAAGAAAGCAGATACTTTAGAGTTGACAGGCACCAGAAAAAAAAAAAAAAAAAAAAAAAAAAAAAGAGAAATCTGGAAGTCTTGAAACAAAATCCTATAGATCAGCAACAGAGCATTTTAGCCAAAAAACATTAGTGCACCTATTGAAAATGATTCTGAAAGCATTTGTAGGTCAAATATTCCTTTATTGTTGCTCCAAGATGCTCAAGAAAAGCAAAATGTTTTATTTGCTAACATTTTTGTATTGGCCAACAGGCTTAGAAGTCCACAAGTATAAAACTGCTTCTTCCAAAACATTACAGAGAATTGTTGATTATTACCCCACTGCAGCAATGCTCCTTGCCTCAATCAGTATTTTCTTTTTATTAGGGCAATGTTTTGTTTTCCTTCACTGAATAAGCAACACGCAACCAACCTCTCCAGCAAGACTTCAGCTTTACTCCTCTTATCCCTCAAATTAATGGTGGAAGGTGAAGTTTGTAAACACACTAGAGCTCATAACATTAGAAACTCTTGCAGTTCCCCATATGCACAGCCTCATTTGCTGCTCAAACTCAGTAGTTCTAACAGTTACCTATGCAGGTCTTACTCTAGAGTTTGAAATTCCCCACCTACAACATATATAGTTAGTCTTAATAAATAAATGACTTGGACCATGCATTATATATCATTCAAATCCATGAGGACACAAATTATGTATAATACATTGGCTGTGTAATTTATTTATTAAGCAAAACGTGAATTTTCCATGCTTGTGTTTTGAGGCACAGTTTGTCACACACAGCTAAATGATGTATTCTTATTAGTCCCACTCAATTACCAAGTCATCCCTCTGTGCACTGTATATTTGTTAATGATAGTGCCACAACGCTGCATCTACAATACCTGTGATTTTAGTGATTCATAACCACTCACTAAAACTGTGAAAATGATAAATTGACTGCTGTTGATTAAATGCCGCCAACAGTATGTTTCGTATGTGTTTGTCGCAGTTAGAAGTTAAAGAAACAGCATTGCTCCAATCATTTAAATATCTAATTAAGCAGAGCCAAGGCTAGATAGAAAGAGCTTGTTGGAATGAAATATCATTAAAAAAAAAAAAAAGTATAGCCTCGATTTTTGCATGTGTGTACATAAAGACTTCATCACAACCCTGCTGATCATAAATATGTCATGAACAAAACAAGACCAAAAGATAAAAATTAAAAAGGATGAAAAACTTAGAATGGAGTGGAGTCCTCCCAGACTTACTGCACAGCTGCACATGGTTGATTTGATGGCCTTAGTTGATATCTAAGATTAGTGTGAGACAACAGTGAACTCCAGTAACATATAAGGCAGTCCTTGATGACAGCCCTTAAGACTGGGGCAAATAGAGTGGAGAGGAGATGATGGGAGTATGGGGAGAATGCTATAATCCAGTAAAGCAAGCAACACTTTTCAACCTCCCACTGAAGGAAAAAGTAAATAAATAAATAAATAAATTTGCACATTTCTAGCAAAGGAATGGCAGATGAAGGGGAAAGCATCTCTTTCAAACTTAGATTAATTATCTTTATTGCTGTGCTTAATGCTTCCCCCCCCCCTTTCCCCCGCCTTTAGATTAATCCTGTGTAGAGTCCTCAAGCTAATACTGGAAGCACAGTGGAACGAGACCAAGAAAAGTGGATGTTTCTGTGCCAACTATTTGACTCCTATCTGAGGAAGCTGGAGTAGAGAGTAATAAAAATAAAGACTTGCCAACTTATGGTCATCTATTAAGATAAATTGGAAGTTTGTTTTTTGTTTTTCCCTCCTTCATTTTGAATTTGGAGCTAAGCATATAGATGCCAGAGTACAGTAGGAGGTTTCTGCCTTTTTTTTTTTTTTTTTTTACCCTCTTAACCATTCTTCACACAAGCAAAGCTTCCAAATTTCTGTATGTAGATAGGGACTTTCATTTCAAATCATTCTGCACTCTCTGTGCCCAGAAAACTGAGTCGCACATGAGCTGATGCAGGTATGTGACATGCAGGTATGTTGCAGGGACAGCACTACTAAACAGGAGAAGCAGAGAAAGGGGAAAGTCTGACAAAGAGTCTATGTCTTCTGCGGTCCATTGTAGGTTTTCTATTTCAAACACACAAACTGTCATGTCTAAAAATGCTTCCCATTTAAAAGCTGCAAAGAACACGTATGTGCCATTTATCACACCTAAAGGGTGGAGGTTTGAGCCAATTCTGTTTAAATTTATGTCCACAAGGACAGTAAATACTTCAGATGTGATGCTTACATCACAAAAGTACTTCCTTCACAGAGTCTTACCAATATAGCATGTATGGTCTTTTTCATTTTGTATGCAAATAGTCTTCTCTCTACAGAAAATGAGTCTCCAATATGGCACATGCCTTCTTGCTCCTGTATCTCTGGACTCCCAGTCAGGGCTTTATAGAAGCCAGTAAATTAGGAAGAAAGGAAAGATACTTGCCTTTCCTAAGAACAGCTTCCTACAAGGGGAGCAAATATTAATTATGGTAAAGAAAGCTCCAAGCTGTGCAACACTCTCACAGAGAAAAAAGCCTTCAAGGTGGGCAACACTATGGTTAAAGTGGCATGCCTGAATCAACAAAGAAAATAAGGGCTACAATTGTAACTTATACTGAGTCTCTCTGAAATTTAGACTAATGCCTTATTTCCAGATCAACAAATCATCCAATCCTCTTGTCAGTTAATGAGTCTCTTAAAGATACTTTGCCCTTAAAACATTTTTCATCTTTAGAACTGAAAGTGCATATTCCTCTTTACCCTGTACACTTACACACCACATTAGTCAGACCACACAGACTAGAATATTAAATGTTGTTCTGGTACAGAAATCTTGATCTTTCCCCTCAAGTCCAGCAAGCAGTGGTATTGGACAAATCATTTACCTGAGCCATCTAAGTCAGAAATGAGAATCTTCGTGCAAAGTCCATCCTTACACCTCCATCAGTAGGAGTGTTTACCCAAAGACAGCAGAGTAGGATTTGTTTCTCCCTGCTAAATTTCACACAGCAGCAAAGAAGTTACAACAGTGTAAACTAGCTAGAAAGTGCAGCAAAACAGCAAGGCCTTCACTTCCATGCAACTGTGCAGTCACACCTGCCTTAACCAAGCAGTTCTACAGCTGGCTGTGGGTAAGAAGAAACAGTTTTATCTTTTATCATTTAGCTACATGCAGTAATGCAGCACTGAGCTTAGCACTGGTTAATTCACCCCTTCAAGAAAAAGAAACCCCTGACACTGTTTGTTGCTTTTTTAGAAAAGACTCTTTGGGTGAGACTTGGGTTTATCTCAGGAAATATTACAAATAAAGAATTTAAAATAAATAAATAAGTAAATAGAGGAAGAATGGAGTAGAAGGAAAGAAAAAGAAGAATCCTTTTTAATCCATGACAGAATGGTCAGAGGATTTTCTCAGTACAGTGTTTCTACTACTACCTCCTCCATCTGAAGCTCTGAGCAACTTGGAAAATCTTCATAAATAATTTCTTCAGCAGAACTCAATTCCTTCAGTGCTCCAGAAGATAAGTCATCCCTGAAGACAAATATACAAAGTACCTGTAAGGAGCTGGCAAACCACTAGGGACCTTCAAAAGCCCTTGGAAAAAGCCTTCTCATGTCAAAAGAGCAAATAACACAACCAAGTTCAACAGAACAACTCAAGAACATGAGCTTATAACCACCAGAGTCCCACTGTTAGCTTATTCAGTGACCTGCCTCAAATACAAGAGAAATTTGACAAAAAAAAAAAAGAGAGAGAGAGAGAGAGAGAGAGAGAGAGAGAGAAAAGGCAAGTAAGCATCCAACCAGAAAGAAAACATATCTGGGCTACATCAAGCTGGGGAGAACATGCACAGCTATTCATGCACACTTGTGTGTGTGTACACATCAGCCAGTTGTGTATGAGGAAGACGGGCAGAAAAGAAAGACTCAGGGTGCTGGAAAAACTGTTGCTAGGATTAGTTTGTTCTTCCAGGTGAGGTGTGTGCAAGGTAGCATTTGAAGCACATCAGCTAACTGTATGGCAGCAGAAACTTTGAAGTACAGGAAGAAAAGGAAAGATTTTTCTACATGTCAGAGACAAGAGAGATCAGGAATTAATGCCTTTTCATTGTTTTTTGTTTTTTTTTGTTTGTTTGTTTTCATGCTTAGCCCAACCAGACCCCAAATATAAACTCTGAGTCTTGCAACAATACAAACAGTAAGCCTATTATGCACCAATGGAGAGGGGACCTGGAATCATGGACGTATGTCTAAAATGGGAAGAAAAGATTGTCTAGCACCAAAATAATAAAAGTGGCTTGATTTTTCATGACAGATTCACCATCCCAGCAATTAAATACTTTTAAAAGGCCAGATCTCATGTTACTTTGTGTCTGAAAGCCCACAGGAAAAGAATAAATAAAAAGCACTACATAGAAATACCACACATTAATACTTTAAACACAAAAATCTATACTATAACAGAATTCTAATGAAACTTACCTTTTAGACAAACTTCTAAATGAGTCTCAACTATAAACAACTGGGGGAAAAGGGAGCAAAACCACAATTTTGTCAAAATAAAGACCCAAAGTATTAGGTGTCATAGAAAATGCACATGTCATTCTTCCATAAATAAAGTTGCTAAGCAGATTTACTGTGAAACAATTTATGCTGTGTTATGTAAATCACAAAATTCTTAAGTCTGCTTGCTTGTAAAGAACAAACCTGTGAAAAGAGTCCATTTTTACCATCAGTAACACCATACATTTAGCAGGTGTCTATTTTACCCACAAGCCTTGCAGATATGCAAATAAATACATAAAATGCCAAATGTATCAGCTATCCTAATAGTATTTTTCCCCCTCATTTTTTTTTTCCCTAAAGAAATGAACAATTGCCTTATTAGACCTAGATGGATGTCCCTTTCCAATTTCTTTATAATCAAACAGGAACTTGGCAATGAACCAAAGTGTTTACTCTGCACAGAACACAATGTTTTAGCTACCCCTCCTGTAAAAGTGTCCTATCAAGGACTCTATCAAGTATACCATGACATATATTCATTATCAAGAATAAGCTTCTCAGCTGGCCTATTTCCTACCCACTTCCCAGGCAACACTAAGAAGTTAGGTTAGAGAACCACAGATACTCCTGGCTAGAATCAAGGAATCAAAATACCAAGAATTCAACAAGAAGGTCAAAACTATGAGTGAACCAAAAGATATAAAACAAAAATCTAAACTTAAGAGGTTGGAAGGAACATGGAATATAAAGAGGTGACAGGGTGATGGGGAGAAGAATAGGATGGAAGTGAGTGAAAAAGATTCAAGAAGCTAAAGTGAACAAAAACTGATTTCAAGGAGCTGAAAGCATAGCACTGAAACATTAGAAGCCAGAAAGTCCATTCACTTTTCACTGAGTGGAACGAAGGGAATGAAGGCAAAGAGGCTTAAGAGACTGAATGAACTGAACCCAGCTTTTGTTTACAGATAACATGACAGCAGATAATAAGTACTGAATGAGTAGGGTGACTACAAGTTACCCCTTGGAGGGCATGGCTCTAAGTCACAATATAGCTTTCAATATCTATCATTAGCTGTTATTATTAAATAGGTGTTTCCCTGCATTTTCTGATACTAGATTTCCTCCCTCAATCAGAAGGGAAAATCTCAATTAAAGTTTTCTGTCTCCACAAATTTCAAGCAGTTGTAACTGAAAAAATAAATCCATCTTTCCATTCACTCTAGCTTATAGGCCCAGTATTTAGTTTCCATGCACATTCACAAGAACAAAAATGTCAAATGTTCAAATGTCTCTGAGAAGGGTGACCGCAGTCATAACTAAACTGTTCTGAAACCAAGGAAAGGCTAAGAAGATAATTCTTCCTTATGTGCTTAGCCCATACACGGGTGTCAAAAAAGCACAGGTTGAAGGTAGGCAGAAGGCACATTTCTGACGTAATGAGAAATAAAGTGCCTGCAGTTTAATTGGTTGCCATGTCCTCACACATTGGTGATGCCAGCACTTGAATTCAGAAATAGCCCATGCTCTTCTGTCTTCCCACATGTTGGAAATGAAGAACCCAGGCAGCAGAGAGGCACAGGCAAAAGGGGTTTCCCTGACTGCCCACCATCCGACTGTAGCACGCTGATAGAGCCTCCAAGTTTGCAGTGCACCTAGGAAATCAGTGCCCCTGCTAAGCAGAGACAAACACAACCCAAACAGTAGAAGCAATCATTTTTGGGTTTGTGTTGGATTCAAGTGTTTTTCTTCTGATCTTGTAGCTGTCTTCTACCATTCCCCATTATTGTTCAGCCTCTGTGATATGAGCACCAATGGAACTTTCCCCTTGCAAAACTGAAGCAAATGATTATGCAAGGTACTGCAATGAAACTAAGTCTTTCCATCAAAACATCACATAGCTGCTGATGCAAGATGATTTTTAAGGGTTGATCCTTTTTTTCTTTTTTTTTTTTTTTTCCCCCTCTAAGTTTAGCAGTTCCTGAAACGGTTATGGATGTTAGATTTCTAATCATTTTAGTTGTTTCTCACTGATCACTAAGGATGATTGGCTGGCAGATGGTATCAATCAGTCTGAGTGCAAGGATTTGCACAGTACAGTATTTCCAAAAAATGTGTGGTGAATATTCAAGACTCTGTCCTGACTGTATACCCAAATTAGTCTGATTGTCTTCTGCTTTCAACCGGTTTACCTGCAGCAAAATCACTCAGTCTCAGACTCACTCCAGGTAAAATTTCGACATGTATGAGAACAACATTACCAACAAAGTGGGAAATGTAAATTAATAAAAATGAAAATTCTTAATAAACAAAAATTAACATCTCAATTGACTTGTCTTATATTTGTTCCCATTTGTTCTCTGCACGCAGGTAGAGTTATTGTCTCTATTTTTCCACCAATAATTCGTTTATATTTATGGAGTCAAAAGGCTTGATTTCAAATTCTAACATAATAGAAACCAAATCTTATTGTAATTATAGCAGGAGAGACCTGAGCAGACATTTTAAAGGAAGAGGAGTACGAAGTGGAAACCATAAGAGAACAAACAAGAAAGTAAGAAACTAAGTTATCCCTCAAAAGTTTGTTGGGGTGCTTGGAGAGGTGAATAAGGTGGTATTATTTATGCCTTTTCATTAAAATTGATTTAAGGGTGTTTTCAGTTAACATGGCAAGCCTAATTAAACAGTGTGTTTTCTTTTTGTATTGCAAAGTATCTATTAGAATGACTCTAAATTCATATAAAATATTACGTGCATTTGGTGGTTGGGCCTGCATAAAATCTTAATGGAAACAAAATAGTAGCTTTTTTGGCATCAGTGCTTTCAAGGCATTCCTGTTTACAATGACTCTGACTTTTCTGTTTACTGATACCTTCAGGTCTCATCTTCCAGAAAAAAAAATATATATATATCAGATAGGTATTTGGCTTTCCTATTTGCTCAGTTTAAAGTACAGTTAATACCTCATTAAAAACAAAAACATAAAACTAAAAAACAAACAACAACAAAAAAAAAAAAAAAAAACACATACATTTCTAGTTTGACTGCCTCCAATAAATGCAAAGTTATAAAAGGAGTCTGTCAGTTATAAAAGGGAGTAAGCTTCACTTCTAATGCAAGAAGTAAACTTCGATTTCAGGGGAAATTTACCCTGAGACAACTGTATTAGTCAATACATAAAATAATGACAGTTCTTAGGGAGTAAGGGAATTAGAGATTACTGATGTATCACAGGCTGCCAGAATTACAAACACAAGGACTAGGACAAATTTTGTTGAGCAATACATTCAACTCGCTTGGAATTTCTCTCCCCACCCCCACCAACCCCCATCCCCAGGAAAGAAAAAAAAAAAAATAAAGAGGAAAAAAAAAAGAAAAAAAAAGCAGGAATGACTTTACTTGAGTTGTTTGGAGTAGACTTAGCCAAATGAGGACACAGAAGAACAACAGAAACCTCAGAACTGTCCACTGCAGTTTTAATGAAGGGAAGAAAAAAAAAAAACAAACAAACAAACAAAAAAAAAAAAACTAGTACTTTTCAGAATAGTTTGGGATGGGAGAAAAGATGATGTTTTCTTTTTGGTTTCCAAGCATTTTTTGACCATTCTTTCCCAATGTTTTTTCTTTGAAAACTAAAAGCTGAGAGGATCACCCATAACCTGATTCCAGAGTTGTGATTTTAAAGTTCACAGAAAGGCTCCTACTTTTCCCCACAGAAGACTAAAAGTTGTATAAAAATACAGATACTGAGAGTGAGAGCTCCACAAGTCTCATAGCATGGTTGTTCCCAACCCAAACCAACAGAAATGCTAAATAGTACAAGAGCTGCTCTATGTTCAGATAATTTTCAGACATCCCAAGTGAAAAAAAGGTACCAAGACAAAAATTTCAACCAATCATCTGCCAATATATGTCAAACCATTGTAAAAACAAGGCTAAGAAACTTGAATAAAAGTTACTTTTCAGTGCTTTTGTTATTTGTTTTCCACGGTTCTGTATGCAAGTTCTTAACCATGCTGCCAGAATAGACCTATGACATAATGCTATATAAAGTTATGCTTTGAATCTATTTTTGGCACTGTTCCACGCAGTTCTTGCTCTGTTTCCTTAAATAAAAAGTACATTAATTGCTGGGGTGCATTTTTAAGCAAACACACTGTTTTGAGCACTGCTGCCTTCTTGATAGCAGATTTCAGTCTACATTTCAATTGCAATCTATTGAGACACACCACAAATCTGAAATTTCATAAAATCCAGAGTAAGGTCACCAAATCCAATTTCAGCTACATAGGACAGGAAACCAAAGTATTTCCACCGTGCAAGCTATTATAAATTTCTGTCCTTTGTAGCTGAAATCAGGATTTGGACCACTGAATTTATTTTCCCCATTTGTCTCCTGTGAAACCCAGTTCTGTATAGATGTCCACAGAAGAGACTGGTCGGTTCATTTCAGTTGTTTGAGCTACTTTGCATCAGTTTTAGTAAACAGCAGCATGCCTTCCATTTTTCCTTCTCAGACATTTTCTTTCTTCTTAGAGAAAGCTTTAAAAAAAAAAAAGTAAGTGCTTTCTTCGTGAGTCTTCGGCCTTACGTAGTGGCCTGTCCTCCCAGTGTCCTTCCCCAGGCCCCGAGTCATGCATCACTCATCTTGTCACATTGAACTCCAGATGCTCCTACCCTAGAGAATGCTCTGACTCTGGCAATTTTTCTTCATTCTCACTAACAATTTGGTAATGAAATATTGATTTTTAGTTAGATTCATATTGATGCTATTAGGTTTGCATTGATAAATCATGCTGGCCTCCTGTCTGAGAGGCTAGAAAGTGCTACACTGAACCCTGGAGATTACAATCAACTCATTGATGTGTTAATTTGATGGATATTTTCGTTCTCTTAGAAGGAGTAGGAGGGGTAGGGGAAGATTTTTCAGTACGGCTGTTGTAAAGTTTTCACAGCAAAATCAGGGACAGTAATTGTGGGTTTTTCTACGCACATTTGCTTTAAAAGTATCTTTCTGCCTATTTGTCCAGAACATAAAAAGAAAGGAGGGGGGAGAAGGACTTGGGTTGAGAGGATATGACACACCTTGTAAACAGAGCTCCAGACTCCCACATGGAGTGGAAAAAATAGGCACAGTTAAATCCCAATTAAACCGTTCAGAGGTTGCAGTCAAAAAGCATTTCCTTCTGCTAAACAGGTCTTCATGTAGAGCTAAATCCCAGGTGAGGTGAAAGTACTGTGGAAATGGGCACCCCCTCAAGCTGGCTCCACTCTACCTGGAGAGGCGGTAGTGGGATAGCTCCCCCCTTCTCCCTCCAGCAAAGTGCCACTTAGATAGCCAACCTCCACATGCATCTGCAGCCTATTTAAAACAGCCCTGTAGCTTTGATTTATGGTACTGTGCAAATGTAATGCCTGTCATTAAGGGACAATACGTGCCTAACCAAAGGATTACATTGTGATTTCCTTCAAAGGCACAGCATTTCAAGGGGGTACAGCAGCCACTACAGCATGGGGGGAAAAAGCTTTTAGAGAACACTTAAGTCAAAATTCACTGTATCATTATTTGGTAAAGAAAACCATTTCACATTTGGGCATTGCTTTACTTATTTTCCCTGAAAGTCTATCATCCTCCCCTCCATTTCCATCTCCCACCATGCCCCTCAGCACCAAGGGACAGTACCAAAGCCTGTTCAACAAGAGACTGATCCTGTAAGTAGAATAGACCAAAAGTCTGCTTTATTAATAAAATTATTTTCCCACTGAAATAATCTCTCAAATCCTTAAACTGGATGCTTTTTTTTTTTTTTCTTTTTAGTATTTTCATCTTTTCTTTTCCTGCCCTTTTAAAAAAACACTGGTGATCAGACTGCCAAATCAATGACATCTTCACTGAGTCTGAATACCACACAGAGCCTACATTGGACCAAGGGAATTACCAAAAGAGCCTCATGAAAAGACAGTCCACCTACCTTTGATTAATAATTATTGTATGGAGTTGGGGGGAGAGGGGGATTGATTTGAAGAAACTCCATTATCAACTCCTCCTGCCCTTCCAAGAAGCTTTGCTACTCCATTCAAGGTTGAACCATTAAAAATAATAATGCCACTGCACATAGGGCAGTTTATTATTACCTTAGCTATTCTGTTTTGGTGCCAGCTGAAAGAAGGGAGAGGAACTTGGAGGAAAAAAAAAAAAATAAGGCTTTTTATGCCAGGTGGAAATGGGCACCTTTTTGCTGGAGCCTGATTAAATAAGCCACCTAGGTATTAGGACATTTTCTAATTAGCTTCACTTCAAGACTCTCACCACCTCCCTCTCCTTAGTCTCCCTCCCATGTGAAAACATATAAAGAGTCCTGTCCTAAAGAAATATGTCCTGGTACGTAAGGAGGCAATCATCTGTACCTTGAAAAGATGATGTCAGTGATGAAACTGTTAGTTAAATTCTGTTGTACTATTGACATCTTAATGCCACAAACCCAGCTGGTACGAGATCAGTAACTTAAACAGCTGAGTTCAGATTAATCTCTTTGAACCTCGCTGCTGAGCTGAAACCTCTGTTTGACAGTCTAAACTGCCAACTTCATCTTCTTCTTCCAGTTATACAGTAGGCTAAATGCTAAAAAAAAAAAAAAAAATCACCCTGCTAATGCAAAGAGGTTTCACATGTAGCAAAGAAATTTAAGCTCTGGCAACCATTTCAAGCATAGCTCTGTCTCTTTGCACACATGTAGTAGTTTGCATTACCACATATGCTGTTAACTAATTTACTCATTTATTTAGATTTTTACAGCACTTATCCCATGCTCCAAGTGCTTTTAGAATTATTTAAACATTTAGTGCTACACTTAACATTTAAATTTAGAATACTTAGGTTATGGCAGAACAACCAAATTTAAAACTAATTGACTCTACCAAAGCACCCTCACAGAAAACCCACAGGGACTTAAAGCTATCAGCCCAACTCTATCCCAAACGTCTACCTGAAAAAAAAAAAAAAAAAAAAAAGGAAAAAAAAAAGAAGAAGAAAGGAAAGGCAAGCAAGCCTCTGGGCCTCTGCAGTTGAATCCAATAGAGACTCTGAAGACCAGGAAAGACAACTATGGTCCAGGATCAAAAACCCATCAAGAAAGCATCCTGCCAACGGCTCTATTCCTTTGAAAGCCAATTCCAACCATTCTGTCAATGGCTGACCACATCCCAAACTACTTCGTCGGGAGTTATAAATCTGTGTCCGCTGAAGTCATGTCAGCTCTCTCCTATGAGCACAAGGTGGCTCAGGGTTTATACCCACAGTCAGGCTACCATGGCTAAGCAAGTTACCAGAGATCAGTTGAACCTAGATAACTCTCTTTGAGTGCCCTTATAGCCCATCATAAATATGAGGTAATTCAATTTACCCTGCAATGAAAATAGATTAAACTAAGTCATATCACCTTACATTTGTCAAAGGCGAAGAGGACACACACGAACTGTTTCTGCAGCTTAGCTGATGCATGGTAGCCTGCTAAACTGCAGTAACTCAATTGCAGCTCTGAGCCCTAAACTGCAGTCACTCAGAGGGACCCAACTTTTTGACACTGAAGCATTTTGACACTGAAACATTTTTACTAGATTTTTTTTCCCAAAACCTCGACATTTGCAAGTGACCACAGTAAGAGCAAAAGTCATGTTGCATGGTTTAACCAAAGGCTAATTTAACTAGATGTGCAAATACTTGTGCCAGACTGCACATTTGAATTCAACTTGAAGCTTTTAGGTCTTGTACTCTTACTATTGAAATGTTCCCACTGCTGATTTAAGAAATTTTCACGGGCCACAGGGTGTCAAGAGATAAATTCAAAGCACTTGCAAGAGTGCAGAGTTTAGTTAAAGCCATGCTGCAGTCCCAATATGCAGTCCCAACAAGAAAAAGAATTGCAGAAATAGTAGGAAGAAATTAAGAAATAAGATTAACGGCTAAGCTCTGGAAATTGGGTCTTTTTTGACTGATTATGTAATATTTGGTGATAATTTCAGGGACTGTATAATTAGGAATAACATGGGGAATTAGGGGTCTGTATTTTCTACACGACAAAGCACAACGAGAAGGTATATATTACATATAAACAGTAAATGATTTTCTGATTGTTAGCCATTTTCCTAATTATTTCTACATCATATTTCCTCAAAATGTCTTAAATGCACTTGATCCAATTGACTGAGGTTTTTACGTCACCTCTAACACTGTAGTATTGGTTTGCTTCCATGCAGTTCAAAGGTAAAATCCATTGTAAAACTGCCCCTAGAAATCTCAGGGTATCTCCCACTTGATCTTTGCAGTTCTCATACTTTGGACCTTATGTGCACAGACCCTGTCCCTCCTCTTCTTTGGGCCTTTCCTGTTTTCATCGTGCAAAGCTTCAGTTCACCTCAGTTTCCAGGTCTTGAACAGACTGGAGAAATGGGCTGGCAGGAACCTCATGAACAAAAAGTGCTGAGTCCTGCACCTGGGTCTTTTCACCGCCACCTCCTTCAAGAGATGTGGCCACTAGAAGAACTCCAGCCTTTTTGTTTCACACCTGGCATGGAGGTAGCTTCTAGGTGGATGTTCACTTTGCTCAGAAATGAAAATCTTGAAAACCATGGCAAATCATAGTAAGTTTTCAGTGAGTTTAGCCCTGGCAGAGGATGAGACCTGATGCCTCCCTTCACAGGGAACAACACTGGGGGGTGACTTTTTTGGCCAGCCCATCTCCCACTTCCTTCCCCAAGGATGGTGTCCCCAAAATGAGACCCCAGGCCCAAGGGTGACACTGGGACCGCGGGGTCCAAACTAACCAGGAGGTGTCTTGTGGTTTGCCACTGCAGTTTGTGTGACTAGCCTCCCCCCGAACTGACCTTCCCCAGCCACACACTGCAATTAGATTTTGCGAAAAGATGAAACCTCTCTTTCTCCATCTCACTGTAGGGGGTCTTGGGGAGGGAGCTGCTGAGAGTGGTGAGGGGAGGGATAGAAACATCATCAACATGCAGCATAATTTCCTGCTTGCCAGAATATCTTAAATTGATGCGGCCAACAGCGTTCCTGGTGAATGTTAAATTAATTTGGAAAGTCTTCGTGTATTGTTCCTCACCATGAAAAGCACTCATCACCTCTTGCTGGCTATCTGCCCTGCCTGGGAATGGGGAGGGAAGCTTAATAGGCCACAGCAAAAATGTTCACGAGGCTGCAGCTTGTGGCTTAGCACGAGAGCTGGGAAATTCCCCTCGCCAAGATATCCAAAATATTGGGCAGTAACGATAGCTTTGTCTTGAATGCAGAGAATTCAGAATTTATTAATGCTGCTGCACCAACTGTGAAAGGAAGATTGAATTGTCCTTAAAGGAAAATAAAAGTAAATAATGATGTTCTGTTGGCTTCAGACTTACTTAAAGCCTGCTTAAAGGTTCAGTATCTAAAAGCTCCAAACTAACAGCAGTATAGGTACGGAAAACAGTATTATTGAAATGTCAAAAGAACCAAGAAATATTTAAAAACCTAATAAATCATCTTCTGATTAGCTTGAACTGAGCATGTGAAATTGTACCGGGTTTGCTTAAATGCTATAAGGAAGCAAGAATGATTCAAATTAAATTCTGTAGAGCAGGTTTCTTTCTTTGTTCTTTTAAAAACCACTATATTGTCAAAATTTGATTCTATATTATATTTAATTTCCCACTGCTGTTTTACCTCACCGTAGATGCCTCCAAGTGTAGCCAGTCTTTTTTCCAGTGCTTCTCAACTATTAGCTCTATTTATTTTTTTAAAGTTATTGAACTCACTCGTGCTCTCCTTCTGCCTTATATTTCAGAGGATGCTGTTACATATTAAGCCATTCTGTCTTTTATCCATCTAATAATTTTGATTTTTTTTGTTTCCTCCTCAGAATGGATTTTTTTATTATTAAATCCATGTTCCGCATCAACCCACTAAGTTGAAGATTGACCTTTAATTTCATTTTGCTTTTAGGCTTCCATTTCCTTCCCTAAAAAATATTTTTGGTATTTCTTTTCTAATTAGAAGTGCATCTGAGTAGCAAGGAATCCCTAATCCCTTCAGCCTCCTGTGCACTTGGATCCAGAGGCTTGAACAGCCACAGCCAGACTGGCCAGCTGTGGAGCCTGGAAGTGGACCCTTCCTGTAACTCCAGCGGCCTGAAGGTCACAACTTTGGGAACCAGAGTTTCTATGAAAGTCACTATTTCGAGAAAGACCAGCTACTTTATTTTTAAAAGCTTCCAGTACAGTAACAAAAGGAGCATGACTCTGGGTTTCCTACCAATTACCCAATTCCCATGTAAGAGAGAAAGGTCTCCCAGTTCATCCACTCAGGAACTAGAGTATTGCCTCATAAAACAGACCAGAACTCCCCTGTTATCACTCAACTTGTTCACTGAACTTTAATTATGAGATATCTCAAAAAGAAGCACTTTGAAAACACATTTTTAAGACTGGCCTTAATAATACTCATACTGCAACAGTGACCAGATAGGGACACAAAACAAAATGCCCAAAACGTTATTTCCGTTATTCTGCAGAATGGGTGTCTCCTTATAGCTGAGGGTCCAAGACACAGGAACAGCATGAGTAGCATTGTCATTCATCTTATTGCTCCAGTCTGCATTTGCTGCCTCCCCAGTTCTAACATAGGAATCGGACTAGAAGATGACTGTTCCTGACCTCAAATTTTTCACCACATCTACTGAAGAGGAGCAGCACGTATTAAACATACATGTTTAATACGTTCAATGTATTAAACAATCTTTCCCACTCGTCCCTCCCCCACGTTGCACCAGCACAAGCAGATGTCTCCTCTGGAGGTATTAGCAGGCTTGCTGGCTTTTCTGACCCATGTTTCAGGTCAGAGTGTGGGTAGATGCCTGTTTCAAGCAGTTTTTTCATTTCCTGTCTTGCAGACAGAGTTTACGCTCATCCCAGACCAGGCAACAAAGTTGGAAAGATCACTCTCCAGGCTTTCCATTTCAGACTCCTTCAGATTAAAGGTAGCTGACAGCTCAATCCTAAAATGGACTCTTCTTTTGCCGGTGGAAGACAACATGCACCCCAGAGTTCGCATTTCCAGGCAGGCAGTGCAGACAAAAACAGTATCTCCATTTGATGGAGAGAAGAAAGGCAAAATGATAAAACGACTTGATTAATGGGGGACCAAGAAACAAACTCTCATCATTTAATGTCCAACCTCATGCCTTTAAGGTAAAACCTTATTATCCATATTTTCCAGAAAAAAAAAAAAAAAAAAAAAAAAAAAAAAAAAAAAAAAGCAATAGGACTAATATCAAAGGGTGGAGAGAGGTCTAATTTGACCAATCCAATCATAAAGACACAGTTAGTGAAAGTACCACAGAAGAATATGCCTTCCTGCTTTCTTTGTTTCCAATTCCACATCAAGAGTTCCCAGACTAGGCTTACTTCATTTCAGGTGGCCAGAAATGCAAGGAAGCATGGATTTTAACACCATGCGCTATCAGGAATAAAGATCAGAGTGACAGGGAGCCATATTCGTAGCATGGTAAATTAATTAATTAACAGTTACTTGCATTTAGAGGGAGGGAATGGCTACTTAAGTGGCCTGCTTAAGAAAAGACAGTTTAGCAACCTTATTGATTTCCTGTGTACACCTAAGCGGCAGTAACAATTTTGCTTCACCAGTGAGGGCCTGACCTTCAGCCCCAGGTTTCCCTTCCCAGAGTATCCCATATAACACCAAATGATGATACATGATAACAGAAAAAAAAAAAAAAAAAAAAAAAACAGGAATGATCTTAACAGGCCCCAAGTGCTTGATGGCTTTCAGTAAATGACTTCTCATATGTAGGTTGCCAGCCTCTGCTTAAAATCAACAGTTTAATATACTGCATTGGCATCAGCAGGCAAAGGCCCAGGTAAATCTCAGAAAAGATAATCTGTCTCAGGGCTCTGGTATATCATTCAAATCTCTGAAAAAATCAGTATATCACGCAATAAACATCTCAATCCTTTCTTTCACAATTAGATTACAAGAAATGTAAAGTTTGTTTTCTGCAAAATCATTAATTACTAGAGGAAATAGCTGGCATTTTAAATGTGTCCCAGGTTATATATATATCACTAGAAAATAAATTAACCTTGACTTTTTTCCCCTTTTCTCTTTTTCCTTTTTTTTTTTTTTTTTTTTTTTTAATTCTATCAGTTTCCATCTGGTCTGCTTCCTTTTTCTAACTGGTAGCCTCAGAAACTTTATTCCTAGCCAAATTACACCATAAACTTAGGCTAATGAGTTCTGCCAGGTGTTTCACTGAAAATTAGTTATGTGTGTGAAAGACTTTTAAAAAGACAAGTGTATCAGGTACAATAGGGTGGTAAAAGACTGTGACTGCTTAGTGTAAAATCCATCCCCAGACACTCCTTCCTTCATAAACCCTGTCCGGGTCATGGGGAAAGCCATGCTCACTAATAGTTAGAGAGGGTATTTGCCATGATAGCTGATTGTTGATTACAAGGAAATGCAAACTAAACAGAAACCCGAAGATTCTCTCCAATGGACCTATTTCAAGAGGGTGAGATGTATATTTCTGATATAGTTTAAACATTTGGAAGGGGAAAACTCAATCGCTGCCATGCATATTTTCCGTCCATGTATTTTTTGTGTCAGATCATCTGGCCTGGGTAGATTTCTTAAGCAGAGTGTTTTCTGCAGAGCTAAGCCAGAGATGGAGAGATTTCTTTGTACCCAAAGTTACAGCCTCTTAAATGAGATTTGAACGTGGCCTCCTGAACATGCAATGCCTGTATGTTCCCTTTGTATGTGAATCAGGTAGAGGTCCACCAGCTACAATAACTGGATTGCAATCTTCTAGTAATTATCAATAGGCAGCCTTTCCCCTTCTGCAGGCCTGCTGGGAGAAGTAGTATTTATCTGAATAACCTCTACTCAACATTTTAAAATCTTGCTACTTATTCAGATTAAATGTTACTATCATTGTGTCTAGAAGCTATCAGGTCTTGTTGGGAAAGTAGTTATCTTGCTTCTCTAGTCTATTCTTTGCACTAGAGATACAGTTTTGTGGAGTTGCAAATCAGATTTATTTAAAAAAAAAAATCAGTCCATCAGGATTTCACAAAACCAGCTAATAGGTGACACAAATAAGATACATTTCTTTAGTAAATGAATAGAAAACAAACAGAGGAAATGCTTATCTTCCTGTTTTAATATGTTACTCCACTTTTTTCTAATATTTAAAATCTGACCACCTGCAAAAGATTATCAAGAGCCTCTGTGGATTTACAGGAATGCTCACAGTACTTGGAGCAAATGAGGTGCTCTCGCTAGCACACACTACTTGCTGTCATTCAGCGTGCTAACAGCGAGAGACAGGGCCATCAGCAATGCAATTGTTATTATTTGGTAAAGGCTGGTGGTGACTTATGAGTTTCAGAATGCAGCTTCCTCATTTGTTTAATGTCGAGAGATTACAGTTTCCATTTGCTATGGTTTTATAACATGCAGGTGGGAAAAATCTCTTTACTGAAAGCCTGTCGGTAACTGATGCCAATGCTGAAATATGCCTGCTCATTCCTTGCAAAATGAACCTGTGCCATATTTGGGTGTGACACGAGGCGCAGATCCTGCGACTGATGTACACTTTTGGCAACTGCCATGGGTGCCCATGGACAGGGCACCCTGGCCAGGTGCTGCACCCCATCAGGGAAGAGTCAGGTGGGGATCAACCTCCATTAGTGATCGGATTGCTGCAGGCTCAGCTCAGCTCCTGGCCCTGCTTGCTTCCTGTCTCTGGGTGGGGATTAAATAGAGCACTTCCAGATATGAGAGGGGTCCTGTCCTGAGGAACTCTGATGGCCTGGAGAAGGGATCCATCTGTACACAGACATTTTTAAAGGCTAGGGAGGATTTTACTGACTGCCAAACAGTGGGTTTGAATTGCAAGATAAGTGAAACATGGGCCCTTCCAGCCTCTTTCTGCTGCCTATCCCCTGCCTGACAGCATGGTACCAGCACATGGTACCACATGCCCATGTGGTACAAGCCTCCTGGCTCCCAAAAACAAGGCTTTGCTTTTCAGGGTTCAGGTTGAGCTGTGTCTTCAGTGCCCCAAATCTACATTGCTTTGGATCAAACCCAGTCTGTTAACCAGGCTGGCAACCCCAGATCATTTTTACACTGGAAAATAAACAGGTTAAGGGTCGGTAGGCACCTATAGAGAAAAAAGGAAAGAACTCCTCCACTAAGGAAGGTTCTTTCCTTCATCATAGGAAGACAGAAATCAGACTTTACCACCAGCATAAGCTCAGCACAGGCAGGTAAGGAAAATGTCCATGTTGAATGGATCCCCATAAGCATCTGCAGTGCATGGGTGCTCAGAGGTAAAGACTCATAATACATGTGCTGGCAAGCCACGTGGAAAGGATGGTGCGGGGACTTATGGTTGATGCTGCCTTGCAGACTCTGATGGGTGTAAATGGGCTTTGTGCTGTACAAGTCCTGGTTATGGGATGACTGTGCATTACATCATTATTGTGACCCAACAATAGGATTCTGGAAGGGTGGGTGAGTTTGAGGTTAAATTCAACAGCTCTAAAAATAATGCTTCCCGTTGAATTCTGGTTCAAGAAAGAGAAAACTGGGGGGAGGGCTAAGAGCAAGGTTAAGTGCTCAGTGTCCCTCCCTTTCGCCAATGTGAAATACATGTTTTAGCACAGCTTGAAAAATTGACTGCTCTGAGTTCCTGATATACTATGAGTGTGAGCATGTAGGAATAAGCATAACTTGGTTACAGGACTTTGCATCTTTCTTTTGAGATCTGAGGGTATTTTCCAGCTCTGCAACACCACCTCATCAACCATGGCACAAAATTGGGGTGATGTTGGGGGCAATCTGGGAGACCATGGATCAGCCTAATGAAAAAGTGTTCACAGTAGAGTAGAGATCCAAGCCAAAGCAATCTGATCCCCTGACTCCAGTGAAACTCTGGTCCAGGTGTTGCAGCTGTAGCTGATCTCAACTACAAACCTCAGGCTCAATCTGAGGTTAATCTTAGCCATATCAGCATTAAAAATTCTATATACAGGTTTTATTTGACCCTCTCCATCAGAGCCTCAAGGTGCAGTGTACTTAGTATGGTTTTACTCACCTCTACAGATGAAGGAAAGTAGTTATGAGACAGGTCAAAAACCATAGTCAGCTTTCACAGCTTTGGCTCAGTCCCAAACTAGTATGCAGAAAACCGTTGTTTCACCCAGTGAAAACTGACATTTTTTCCTTTTCTTTTTCATAAGAATACTTCCTGCCTATTGCTGTTTGTGAAGGCTTTGGAGGCCTGAACACCCACAGAAATACACTGGTCTAAGATGCTGCTAAAAGATGAGCTCAAAGTCTGGATCCTGGAGGGGGACTTAATGTTTTACCTTGCAGACCTTGTTAGCAGGTGCCGGTCTGCCTTTGGAGCACAGGCGATGCCCTCCATTTAGTCACGAATTACATGTTCTGGGAAGCTAAAGCCCATCAGAGTCAGCTCTGAGACAAGGAGAACAACAGAACAAATTTATTTGCATGCTAGGATACGAAGAGTTCTCCTTGATAATTTTATGACCCTCATAAAAAGGGGTAGTTCACTTCTACCTTAGAAAAAATATTCTTTTTCATTTGGAAAAAAAAAGTCATATGGAAAGGAAGGAAGAAAATATGGCTTAACATACTTCCTTTTTAAGCTAGCTTGAAACAGACTGGTTACCTATCCCTTCCCCCATCAATAAAATCTGCACTGTGTGTTTAATTATATCTTACATTTATTTTAGTTTTTGTTTCCAAAGATATCCTAAGTCAAAGCAGAAAAATCACTTCACCCATCACTGAAATTCAGTCACCTCCGGGATGAAGAATGGCAGTCAAGGGGACAGCTAGTACACAGTAACCTTGGCCAAAAACCCAGGTGCAGAAATCTGCTACCACCAAAAGTGCCATGGGACCTTGCTTTTAAAGACTTTCCCACAGTAAATTAAATGAAAGTGCATTTATCAGCTTCAGGAAAATGAAATGTTGAGTTGACTCAGCCAAGCCTCAATCTCTCATTTTATAGACTCTGGGCATCTCAAGTGTAATGCAGAAAGCATTGTGCTCCTGCACTTATAGCTTATGGCAACGATAGAAAACGTTGCAACAAACCAGTCACCAGGTAAGACTTTGAATTTCTCCAGCAGTTGAGCGTTCCAAAACCACAAGGTGATGGCAGATTCAGAGCTCAGATTCCTTCTGTTACAGACTATACATTTGCTCATCCACACCCTATTACCAATTCAAAAACAGGAAGATTGCTTTTGTCATCATTGGGACCAAGACTCATTTATCTGGCACAAGATAACTTATGCACATAACAAACGTTAATTAATTACTAGTTCAGTGCAATATTATTCACCACATCAAATGACCCATCTCCAGTGTTGCTTAGACACTTAAACATATAAGACCCTTCTGAACAAAAGGTTTTCTTCTTTCAATAAGTTTGTGAAGGGGAAGAAACATGATAATGGCCTTTAGAGCATACTTAGCAGAAGTACAGATAATGGGCACTGTGACACTACTGTTTTTTCTTACAAACACCAGATTTTTCCTTCCATTTTTTAGGCCCTGGAAAGACAAAATTTCATTGGAAAAGCAGATTTAATAAGTGATTAGAGGGTAATCATTGTTCTCTTGTAATACGTAAAGGGCAATTTTGGGTTGTGAGGTAGTCTGTGGGTCATGTGAATTTAATTGTCATATACAGAGACTTATACCACATTAAGTGTATCCCTAGTGAAACAGCAGAGTTGTAAATCTGTGATATGTATATATATATATATGCACTATTTTATAACAGAGCTATGGGAATAGTCCATTACCTATAAAATAAAGAAACAACGTTAAATATGCCAAATCAATTTCCTCGTGAAACCAGCAACAAATACTTAGCTAGTTACTGCAAGAGACTCCAACATCCAGCTGAAGTTCCATACAATGTCCCCATTTCCACCATTTTAGTTAGTGCTTGCATTGCTAATATAAAAAGTGTCAAATCAAAGAAGACATGTTGGAAGACACATCAGAATAAATCAAGTGTTAAGTTGATTTTCTATATTTCTTTAGGGGAAAAAAAATCTTTACAGGAAAGGGCTCTAAAATAAACAGATAGGGACCTCAAGATTACCTATATGCAAAAGCAATGCTAACCATCTTGTTTATAAACTTGGGGGCCTGAGGCTGAAAACTTGGCCCATTTGAGGTCAATGGGGATTGTGCTATTCATCTAAATGAGGATTGTTCTGAATCCTCTTTGTGAATTCTCTGCAGCCTGCACCATGACTCTTAAATTGCTCTCCTAGTACCAACTTCCTTCTCCTTCATTAGTCTGTCCACTCCTGAAAGCAGATGCAACTCATCTCTCTCTCTCCCAAAATGCTCCGTTGCCTTCTGGAACTCTTGGATGATCTCCTCCTTTCTGAGTTACAGCTTATGTAGAAGGGGCTCTCCTAGATAACATAAAAAAAATCATTTTTCAGATGCAGCAGCATACCAGTTTGTCAAGTCCTAAGATAGGAATTTTAAGGACTGCTGAAAGGGCATTGCTGAAAAGACAACATTTGCCATTTCACGGTGATTATGTTACTGTGATATCACCAGTTCTATATACAGAAAGATATCCATTACCTCAGGTATCTAAAGCAGAATATGTGAGAAGTGTTTGCTGTAATGAAAGAGAGTAAAGTGAGTGAAGAGACGAGTGTTGTAAAGAAAAAAGGCCACAGTGGAGTTTGAAATCTAGTATACCTCTGCAGCCTTAATGCAAATTTTTTTTGCATTATTATTATTCTTTTGGCATAAGGCCATGTGCTAAGGCCAGAGCTGCAGCCAGGATTTTCAGCCTTAACCCTGAATTTCCTGGCTTTTATGGGTTTAAAGCCAAGCTTTTATGTTACTCGAACATAGCTCTATGTAGCAGAATTGATTTAACAGTGTGCTTTAGCTAAATGGAGAATTTCCATAGCAGTTACTTCAAGGGTTTTAGAAGTCGCTCACCTGAACTCACAGAACTCCAAGGCACCCTTTCAAATGTGCCTCCTGATAACGTGTTAATGCCTAGATTTCAGAGGCAGCCAGTTTCATTGGAGGCCTATGCTAAATATTACCCATGTAGCAACAAAACAACCACCTGCTTACTCTTTTACACAAACTGAGAGTGATTTCAAGCCCATTCTTTTGCACAAGAGGACAGCAACACCTGCCTGAGGTTCTTCATCCATTTGGATGAAGAACATATTTCCAAGTTGAAGCTCTTTGAAAAGTAATGCCAGTTTACCAAGACTGCATGTGGAGACATGGGGTGGTTTCCCAGCATTGAATAATCGTCATGTTACATGCATTGCACAGGAGAGGATGAATACATTACAGACATGCAGCTTTAGGTAAAAGGCAAACTGATTTACTATTTCTATTTGGAATCTTCAGTGTTCAAAAATCCTTTATTATTATAGGCTGACCTACATTAAAGTTTCCTTTCCTGTTCTAAGCAACATTCTGCAGGCAGAGATAACCATTCAAAAATGACTCTGCAGCAAAGAAATGACTTGAACTATGGTGCTACAGATATTAAGTATCAGAAATGAGCAGCTGGCTACGTTTTTCTTTTGACAAACCTCTTATTTCCTTTTCTCCTGGCTTTTGTTTTGTTCTAACACCTAGTTATGTATTTTGTGAGCATAAAGCAATCTTCCACACTGCAAGGCTGAGTGTGTTTAAAACACCAATCATGATTCAGAACTGTAGTGTGGAGATTTGAAGCTGTTTTTGGAGCTGATAATTATTGGCTTTGGCTTCTCGTTGCTTATATCTGAAAACATAAGCCTGAGTTAAAAAGGGAAGGTTGTCCTCTCTAGAAACAATACAGCTAATTCAGAAGTGGCTTAATACTTTAAGTCAACTAAAAGTACTCTACAAAGTACGTAGACATGAACAAAGTACACACAATCAAATGGGAGCGCTTCTAGGTCTATGCACCTGATTAGCTAAATCCCATAAGAGCTTTCTCCTCTATTGTGGATTTCCAGCATAGAAAAGCTTGGTTGCTTTTATAAGTAATGAGAAAGTGGGGGGGACCTTGTCCTCCACAAAGATGGAAGGAATAAAGGGTACTCTTGTAAAATGTTATAAATGTTGCATTTAAATAAAAAAGTCTTAAATTGCGGAGCTGGTCCATGTAATAGAAGGATCAGTAATTTTAAAAGAGTGCCAGAAATGAGCCAATTTCACAAGCTATTTGAAGGATATTTTCATGTAACTTTTGGCCAAAGCAATGTTCCAAAAAGTCTGAAAATTGAATCCTAATTAGTTACGAGGATCCCTCTGGCTCAAGTTGACTATTATATTGTGCTTCATGCTCCTGAAGCAGATGAGAACCATCACACCTTGCCAACATATGACAAGGAAAAAGGTAAACTCACCATGCCATTGCTTTCAGAAGAGTTTAAATCAAAAAAGGAGAGAAAATTACACAAATCTTGAAGGAGAATTGCCATTCTTTCCACATAATAACAGTCATCTGGGATAATATGCCTGTATTTCACTTGTCAAAGCATGCTGTTTACTATTTGGTCTTTTAATAGTGAATTTAGTGAACATTAAGAGACATTAAGGCAAAGCAAGCATTTTTATGTTATATCAGCTCATTCCCCTGCCCCTCAATACACAGGTCTTTACATTCCTTTGTGTGTTCTGAAGAGACCCTATACATCTTTCCATATAGGTTAAGCTGACACTGCAGGAATGAACACGACCGATTTAAATCTTTATTAAAAATATAAATGTCTCAAATACTAAAACTACCTATTCATAAGACTGAGACTTTTACTCTCACACATGCTGAATAGGCTCGGGGGTTGCACAGGGGGCAGTAGCAGCCTTTTTGAGGTTTTGGTTAGTTCTTTTTTTTTTCCTCCTTTCTGAATTTTATCTTGTTGTTCAACAAGAAATGAAATGCTAATCTCAGCTCCACCTCTATTGGGTCATCTTCAGGTCAGCAGATTAGAGAAATCAGTGGAAGAATGAAGACAGTCTACTCCAACTGCAGGGCAGGACAACCCAGTTATTAATCAATCTGATGGCAGCATTTGAACAATGACAGTCATCTGTCAGAAAGCAGGAGGTGGCTCCTCATTAACACACTGCTCACCTGCCCTGAGCTACAACTCTTTTATAATAATATCTATCATTCACCTCCAAGGTGTTGCTTCTTTCTTAGGCTACATGAAATAACAGACACTATTTTCTGCCCTCTCCCTGGTACTTCATTTTCTTGAAGCTCACTCAACCTACACTGCCTTACAAAAAAGAAAACTGAACAAGGAAAAATACCCAACCAAAGCTAGAGAGACCAAAATGACTTCTACATAATTGTTAAGACTTTCAAGCCTCCAAATTAAAATAAATAGAGTTAATAATAACCATTTTAACATCATTAACATACCACAGTTATGTTATCAGTTGTCCACTTTCTTCTGATTAGCGTGTCAACCCTTATTTCTGCCAATCTGATTTCACCACAACCGTCTCAACTCGTTCCCTCACACCAGCTTTATATGGTCACATACCTTTTAGAATTACTCTGTTTTGCTCCGCCAGTTTTCAATCCATGTGCAGATGTCCAGGCCAACGTAATATCTTAAGTAAATAATTCTTTCATAAAATACTACTTATCAACATACATATTTGTTATTAGGTGCACACACACATGGAGGTCAGACACGAGGCTGAAGACTAACCCAACACAGTACTGCGTCTGCCATTATCTGTGCTTAGGAAGGGTCTCACAGCAATTTCCATCAGCCTCCCTGAACGTCTGACCACAAGAGAGATCATTAAAGGGAGGGGAATATACAGGTAATGTAAAATAAAGCTCACCCCACCAATTGTATTTCAGGTTATACACTGAACCAACAAGCTGCTGGGGCACCTGTAGATTTCTTGCTCCCTTGCCTTTGATTCCAGTGCTTTAATTACTGTTCACTCTTAAAAACCTCATCAAACAAAGAACTGGGCACCTATGTAACCTGAGGATTTTCTTTGAAGAAAATCTCTATGATGTTGGTTATAAACACACTGGGTACTACAGTTTTAACCCAAATGTCCTGCTCACCCTATAGCTCCACATGGCCTCCTTCGTCTCTCTTCTCAGCACCTTCCTCCACCTCTCAGCCCATCATCTTCTCCCCCCGTTCCTACAACCCACCCCGTTTTTGATTTTGTACAGGTTATTTAAAGATGAATTTACACACGGAGGAAATCTTAAAGGGCTGGGGATTTTCTGTAGTGAAAATTGAAGCATCTCTCTCAAACCTAGGGCTTGTGAAAAGGGGTTCCAGACGTGATGTTTCCCCATATGAGGGGGGGCAATTGGATCAGCAATATGAGACTATTATTGACCACATAAAGTATGGTGATGCCTCACACTAACCAAGATCAAAAGCCCTGGTGCTGGGAACAAGCTGTCTGGGACTGACCGTATCCTGAAAGCTTGCAATGAAAATGGGTGAGAGAAACAAATATCAGAGAGAACTTTCAAGCCCACCAAGCAATGATTTTAGTGCCAATGTTACAGGAGAGCTACCATGTCCTTTCTCTGAATTTATTCCCAAAGGGAAATCTACCCCCAGCTGTTAGTGGTCTCCTGTGCCAGCCCCAGCTGCAGACAAACCACCTTCCTCACACAGGCAAGCCCCAGAGTGGACAGGTGAAAAACAGAGAGGCAGCAGCAGCTTAGCAGTCATTAGTAACAGGTAGCACCTCATCCACACTGCTTCTGGAGGATGACTGCAGCACGGCACTTGGAAAGGAGAGAGGAATCACAGGCTCCAACTTCCCAGAAAATGCTGAGCCAAACCCCATCGAAATCATGTCTGTCTGCTCAAATGGGCTGGAAATGTAGCAGAGCTACAAAAGCTCTGGTATTTCTGGCCTCCTTTCCACTCCTACAGCAAGGACAGCATCTCACGAGCTGTCTAAGCTGCTTCCCGTTTGAGTCAGGCATTACTAGGGCATAGTGAAACAGGCGAGAAGTTAGCTTTGCAGATGTTTTCAATAATCAAAAAAAAAAAAAAATCATTTCAAATGTGGGAGTCCAGATCATTTTTGACTCTCGATTGTTAGTAGGCATGTATTATGGCTTCACTAAAAAAGCGCAAATTTGTATTTTAATTTTGGCAATAAATCAAGGTAACTATGTATTATGCTGTTTCTTAACATTAGGCACTAGCAAAACAACAACAAAATTTACTGAAAATATGCAACAACAACAACAAAAATAGCCAAACACAACCACATTTTAGGAACACCAGGACCACAGTCTTTCTGTCTAAACTCTGTTTGTTTAGGCAATTACATTGCCTGTTACTTTCCCATAATGTGCTCCTTTTAGTTAGAGTGCTCTGCAGATGATTTGATGCTGCTAATGCCTGGTTCTCTAGGAGGGGAGAAGAGAAAGGAAATGTTATACCCGAACTCTGACCTCAGTGGATGGCTTTCTGGGGAATGCACTACACTAATTGTCTTCTTTTTGAGCTGCAGTGGATGTAATTGCATATATAGGGCCTGTGTTTTGCTTGTGTTACTTTTTACTGCACAGAACGGTGTGTCCACAGTGGTGCATTAAAGCAATAATAATGAAAATAGTATCCATCAAGTCATTTCAGTGCTGTTACCACGCTGGGATGTGACCACCCTGCAAGTCCTGTGTGGTTACAGCTCTGAAGCTCCCAGGCTCACCCCACCCCCGTGCCATTAGCCCTCTCCCTGGATGGCAGGGAAGCAGCACCAAACTCACAATTCCCGTGTCTGCAGCTTGCTTTCCACCTAAAGGAGTATTTGGCAGCATGGTTAGTCCTCCCTCCTCTGCTATAGTGACATATGTGTGCTGATGTGTGTGCATCTTCAGTACAGCTGGAACCAGAGCATCGTCACAGGGAAGCAAGCGGGCCCTCAGCCGCACCCTCCCATGGAGGAGGCATGTTACAGGTGAACAATCTGATATATTTAAGTAATATACCGAGTGGATTAGTTTCAGACTAATGAAGGTGGCCGAGCTGTTATTGAATCTTCCTCTCCCTCTGCAGACATGCCTGCAAATCCTTCCTGGCTGGCTGTTTGTGCAGGAGGCCCCCAGAGCATGTCAGCTGGGGCTGATTTCTCCCTCACAGCTTTTTCCTCCAAATAATGCCTTTTTCCCCAGGAAAAAATAAAATGCTTCATTTTATTCTTCTTCTGACTCTCATTTCCTCCTTCTCTTGAACTGGGCTACTGTTAACATTAGTTCCTGACTAAAGTGATGTGTCTTATTTTTTTTTCCCCTGTGAAAAACCCTATAAATAAATTATTTGTAAGTGAATATCCACTTTTTTTTTTTTTCCATATCATATTCCTGACTGAAGTTTCTTTATTCGTTTGATTAGGAAATTCATATTATAATTTATTTTATCTTGTACTAATTCTGTATGAGTTTTACTTCATTTAAATTTCTTTCTATGTACACTTGCATTTTTTGTGCCGGGTATCCTTTATATGGTGCATATATACACATCTAGTCTCTATATATGAATAATAAGAATAATACATCTCCCTCTTATGTTCTTCATATATGTATACATTTATATATGCATGCATGTATGTATATATGTATTCCTCTATATGTGTGTATATGTATGTGTGTATATATATATGGATGGATGGATTAATAATATATATATATATATACATATATATATAATTGCCCGGGCTTTACAAACGGATGCCAGCAAGCGAATACCTGTCTATTGCTCTGTCAAATGTGACTCGCTGGGAAAGCTATTGGGTTTATAGAAGAGACAAACATTTCAGGCACGCCATTCTGGGGTAATGAAGCATGGCAACAAAATATACCTGTGCAACATTTGATAAAGATGAGCTGACACACCAGTCCAAATAGGTTCTTTTGTGTGTCTGCACGTGTCTACCATCATTGCTTTCATCTTAAAACAGGAAGGTAGCAATAGCAGCAGCAGCTGGCAGGAACCACAAGAGGAAGAGCAGCTCACACAATTAAACGTCGTTTACCTCTGGCCTTTATTTCACTTCTCCCTCCCCCTAATTTATTATGTGTTTTCTCCATCTCTATGCAAAAAACATGGGCTCAATTTTTCTTTCTTTCTCGTGCTATCTAGCTCTCTTTATAGGGGGACTAAACAAGACAATAGGCAAAATCCCATGGCATTTAGCTTTGGATCTTAACTTTAAATGCTTCTTAGTGGGGTTTTTATGGCCTTTATTGTTCTTTGATTAATGTAAAGTAAAATTAAACCCTACAGTTACACATTAGTACATCAGCTAGAGAGAAGGCAGAATTGTGCTGCACACCTCACTGTACAGAAAACACCTTTTTTTTTTTTTTTTTTTTTGCTTAATCTTCAGAGCAAAGGAAGGGACGATCCTCTCCTGGTGGGGGGGGGACGTCTGAAGGGAAGGGAAACGTGGATTTCAGCCACAGTGCTGAGCACTGGGAGTGACCCAGTTAACACCATGCTTCTTAAGAGGTGCTGGGTAACAGCCCTGCCATTGAGGTCAACAGGAGTTCTTGTGGTACATAGAGCCCAACAAAGAGATCTCGAGGGGTCTGCCTGACCCCCAGAGATTTTGCTTGCAAAGGGCATGGTAACTAGAGATAACCAGATTTTATGGTAGGCGTTATTATGTGGACCTACACCAGTTTTTACCAGAGAGATGGCTGCATAAATCTTTCTCCCAGCTTTAATTTAAAACCATGTTTTCAATGTGTAGAGATGTCATGTTTATGTGCATGCTTGTAAATGTTTGCATCCAACATAAATGAAAGCTTAATTATGTATAGCATTTTGGCTAATATCTTGTACCAAACAGGCCAAAGTCCTTCTACTATATATATTGTGTAAGGCACTTATGCTATATTAATTTTTTTATTAAATGTGCTCTACCCTCATCTCTTCTCCTTACACACAATCTTTTTGATTTTTCACTTTGCCAGCTGGTAACTTCATTTTTACTTTGGGTTTCAAGTGGGTCTTTTCTTCTTTTTCCACAGAAGTTTCTAAGCGGAATGCAATAACAGTTCAGCAGAAGTAAAACTTTCAATATTATGATGCTGGAGTGGGGTTTGAAAACAGACACAATGTGTTTGGCCCCTTGTAATCTCTATACTGTAGCAACATGTAACCGAAAAACTGAAATGGGTCTTTTTCACTAGTAAAATTCCTGCTAAATCTAAAAGATGTGTAATAGATTTGGCTTCATGTTTTCCTCAGAGCAGTACTTTTATTATTTAATACAAGTCACTGTGGTTGATAATATATGCCTCTTAGCATGCTTATTCCTTTCAATTTTCATCAGTAGTCAGAGCCTGGGAACTTCAATTTCAACCTCTGATTGTCCCCCACCTCGCACCCCTCTCATGAAATCTATTGTATCTTTAGCCAAGTTCACAAGTTAAATGACACATATGTGGCCTTTCTGTTCATTTTGTCTGACACTAAGACAATTCAATTGATGCTCAGCAAAAAGAAAAAAAAAATCCCAAAATTACAGAGCATCTCTGCCAAGGGTAAGAACAGGTCAAGAGCCGGAGGAATTTAAGCAAACTGTCTTTTATACACAGGAAGCAGTTAACATATGGAATAAAAGAACAGGGATAGCAATTGATGAAACATTTGGGAGAAACTTAGATAAACAATCATAAAAAAGATTTAGACAAGTACTTGGAGTAGCCAAAAAAATAAATAAAGCTAACATAGAGTGCACAACTCACTTCATAGTCCTTCCACTCTAAAATAGCTGGAATAAAATGGCAATGAGCAGATAAACTGCAAAATATCATTATGATTTAGTACCCATTTCTTTCCATCAGAGCCCCTATTTTAATTTTCATTCTTCCAATTTACAAAGTAACAATAAAACATCCGTTTCGATTTATGGCAATGAGACCCTTTTAATTGAATTTCAGAAATGAGTTGATTTGACTGATGGGTAGGTAATGGGAATGTACTATTTACAGTGGGAAATGGATTTCTAGTGGAAGGTTTTGAAAAAGCAGAGAGAAATAGCAGATTTTGGGTGGTTTACATGCATACACATGCATGCACACAAATATATATGGTGACCCTGAGGTAAAACAAACAATATTTTTGTTTTAACCTAAAAGTCTCTCCTAAAAATAAGAAGTTCACGAGCACTTAGACCATTTATTCCAGTAACAGCAAAATGTACAATCACTATGACCTCATTATAACTCTTACTTTTTCTCACTGTGTATGGAGACATGGGATTGAGGTGTTTTTTTTTTGTTTGTTTGTTTTTCTATGACTTTTAAGCCAAAACTGGAAATATTGGCAACTTATGGGCCATCTCACTCTGCCCAAGAGTTAATGTGGAGTAGCCTACATCAGCCATCACTCTTTGCATTGCAATGGCAAAGTTCCAGCTGACTTTAATGGAGCCAGAATTTCACCCCAGGTGCACTATTACAATTGACTAGGGCCTGATAGATTGATTCCTGAGATGCTCTGGATTCCAGATGTGGATCTCATAAAATTGTAGAGTGCGGTGTGTGCAAAGCCTTTTTTTTCTTTCCTTGCCCGTTAAATAAATAATAATAATAAAACACAGTCCTTATAAGCAGGGCAAGGGAGAATATGTGTTGTTTTTTAGTCTGTCTTCCAAGAAAAAAATCCTTCTTCTTTCTCTTCTACTTAATATCTCACATTTGCATAGCAGAGAAAAAAAAAAAAAAAAAAAAAAAAAAAAAAAGAGAGAGAGAGAGAGAGGGAGAGAAAAAAAAAATAGGACTAAAAAGAAAAAGAAAAAAAAAAAAAAAGCCAGTGAGCTGCATCTGGTTAAAATATATGTGTTGCTGGGCCCATGTGTGCCTGCTGAAATGTTATCAGCAGCACCTACAAGAGCAAGTCTAATCAGAAGTCAACTATGTTAACAGAGACAGAAAATTACCCCCAAAAGTCAGGCAGTCCTGGGTACCATAACAAGAATAGAACATGAGTAGCCTTCACTTGCAGAAAAACATGGGACTATCAAGAAAAGGATGGGTAAGGTGGAGGCATCTCTGATTCTCAAATAAGCCACGAGAGGCCTAGAAATGACAGGGTACCATGAGCAGGGCAGTTGTTTCCCATCCTGGACTTGTCTCACCCTGGGGAAGGTAGGGCTTCTGCACTTTCGTAACCAGATATCTGGTCTGGATCCTGCACTTGTCCTTCCTCTTCTTTGTGCTTATGGACATTTGAGATAAGTCCATCTAAATCTATCTACACATCTACAATGAGTCTGGGGAGAACAAAATAAAATCTCTGTTCCCGGTAAACAAGTTATGGTGGAACTATTTCTGCTCAGTAAGGAAATAAGGATAAAATCTGAGCCTTTCCTGTTTCCTACTCTACTTGGTAGTACTGTGGAGAAATGCTCATGCATGAAGACAGAGAAGGAGAGACAGAGACAATAGAAAAGCACAAAAGATGTGCAATGTGCAGTCAGTTGAGTTACCCTGGTGGTGCAGTCTCACATCCCAGGGACTGGGACAACTTGAGAGCAGAAGTATGGGAGCCCAGGCTGGGACACAACGCTCAGTGCTGCAGCAAAGGCTGGTCACATCATGTTTTCCCACAACGTGGCAGAGCACATATGTCCTGCAAGTAAGTTAAAAGCAGAGATGAAATAGCAGGAAAGTAATCCACATGAGAAAGATGCAATGCAGGGTAAGCGTTCTAATACTTCCTAGCTAGGATGTGGTGCATCCTAGCAGAGAACAGCAAATGGAAACAAGCAAGCCAACCAAAACAAAATAAAACAAACAAACAAACAAATGGAAATAGTCAGAAGGGGGATGCCTGATTTTGGGGTAGCAGTAGCAGTAGCTGGGACTGTAGAGCCTGCTCTCTCTCAAGTCACTGTGTGCAATAACCACAAAAACAGGCTGCAGATTATCGAGTGAAACCTCTGAAATGGTTGCAGGTATGTTAGATTTGTTTGAAAGACAGAATGACAAAGGGGGAAGAGGTTTTGTGGAGCTACATGGAGCACAGATTAAAAACAACATACTATATTAAAAAAACAACATATCCACTATATACACTATAGAGGCATGCCAGAAATAAATGTAACTATCCCTGTGTTTGTGAGCAATATAGAGCTATTTTAAAACTCTCTGAAAAGCAGTCTGTATCCACTGTATTAAAAGGCATGCCTGGTCTTGTATTTCTCAACAAAAGCCCCTGTTTACAATTCCTACTGTGGACACAAAAAATATTTTGTGTGAATCTATGTTTGTGTGGAATTATCAGATGCATCTGCCCATGGAAGGACAAACATGGACAAGGTCAAAGGAAAATATTCTTTAGAATAGCCCTTAAGCAGGCAGAGGAATTAGGCCTGATTTATGAATGTATTTCCACAATTCACTTGAAAATTTGTAATGTCTGTGCAGCCTGGCAAGAAAAAAAGGTGAGGGTAATGTGAAGGAATGCTTCTATTCCACTTTATTGTAAAATTATCCCATGTTACCTGCTCTAATCCCCTGAAAACAAATTAAATCCTCACTAAGCTGACTTTAAATCAATAGTTTCATTTAAGAATAGTGTGACTTAATAAAAATAAAAAACTAACTGGTCCAGCCAATTTAAGAGGGAAATAAATCATTGCCCAAGGAAAAAAGCAGATTTGACTTGTATATGGGCCACAGTTTTGTTGAGGGGACTAACCTGCTGTCTAAATTAACTCAGGGTATATTACATATCTCATCAGCCTCATTCAGAAACCTGCTCCACTGTACTAAGAAAGAAGATTGCCAAAAAACACAGGGATGTTATGGAATGAGACAATATTTCTGAGAACACTTAGTAAATCATGTAAGAAAACACGTCTTTGAATCGCCCTGAAAGATCGCCTCATGTTCCAGCGTCTCCCTTGTCTAACTTGTTGGGAAAGGAAGCTTTGGAAAAAAAACGATGCCATGCATGCAGCCAGAGGAAGAGCAAGCATAACTGCATTGGAAGCAGGAGCAAAAGGAGCAGAGCGATGAACATACCAGCAAGATGCCAGCTGTTTAATTCATTCATACAGCAAAACTAGTTAAAATAGTAGCTTTTGTGTGTGTGTGTGTAGATTTTGTTTTTTGTTGTCGTTGTTGTTGTAAATCCATTGATTGAGTTATCCACACAATCTTTATAGGTGGGTGAAGATATTACTTCAATGTTATTAATTGTAGATTACATCACTAATTTACTTTATACCTGTTATGAAACTTGCCTAATAAAAATCGTACAGGTTCTGACTACCAGAATATAAACAGAGGCCATGATGAAGCATCTTACTCAAATCAGTGCAAGTTATGCATTGCAAGTCACTGACAGCAGAATTTAATAATCCTGACTCCAGTTGACTTATTCTAAGTGTTCCCGGATGAATACCTTTCTCTGTCACTTACCACGTTTCCAGGCATGCCTTTGAACACTGTCTTTTAAAAAACCTATGTTAGAGCACCCCACAAGTTTGCAAAAGAGGACAGGACTCGCTTGTCCAGAATCTCAGGAAATGCTTCAACCATACACCTCTCCTGTAGTCCACAGTGACCATCTATGGAAATGAAAAGATTTCAATGTTTGCCTCAGACATCCTATACTCAAGGAAGGACGAGAGGTGGTTCTGTGAGCTTACAGACCTGAGGTACAAGGACAGTGGTCTCATGCTGCACTCTGATTTGTCTGATTCCCTCAACACAATCCCAGACAATGTTAATGTCTTAATCTTATCTTCCTCACTTACAGCACTCATGCACCAGTGTTAAGAAATACTGAAGATTTTGGTGATAAGAACTATAAGAATTCACGTGATGACTGAGGAAAAAAAATTAGAGGGGTGTATAAATGCAGAGCATAGATTTTAACCTTGGCATTCTCTGTGCTCATCAGTGCAGGCTTGCCAACATTGGCAGACCTGAATATAGCTGAACGTAAAGCTACTTCACAGAAATGTTTCAGTGGAGACTGAAAACAAAGACTAAAACTTCCAGTTGTATGGAACTGGGAGAACTGCTCTTTTTCAGTTACCTTTATTCTTGAACACAACCTTTACCATAATAAGTAAGGGTTTTTTTATTGTTATTAGTTAGTTAGTTAGCTTGGTAAAAAAATGCTTAAGAGTGCCCAGGTTTGCAAGGAACCTGAAAGAGAATGACTTGGAAGGCAACAGAGGAAACAGTGTGTATTGCAGAGCTAAAAGCACCCAGCTGCCCTGAACCTGTCTGACAGAATACTATATGACTGTGTGTTTAACAGGTAGTTTGAGTTGCACTTATCCGTATTTGTATTCCCCAGTAAGCGCTCCCAGGCTTTGCTATCCCACTGTGATTTTGAGATATGAGGTCTTAAGGAGAGTTGGATCAAGTAGTGTCTCACAAGATCATCTGCGCTGGGCCTTTTTTTCTTTTTTTCTTCCGCTTATCATTTTTCTTATCCTTTCTTGATTCTGAGCCTGCCTATTTATTTGTTATAGGGATAACCATCTGTGTTAGAGCTAGAATGAAGGATCGCCGTACATGTTACATTTGTATTTGACGGACTCCTTCTTGCTAGATAAAAAAATAGTACGCTGTTGTATACTGCATCCGACTAAAAATACAGAAGTTAATTTTCTTTCTGGCTCTGAATTATTTAAAGATGAGCCTCATATTCATGAAAATTTATGGCCACATTCTTTTGTGGGAAGGCCTTCAATATCATCTCACTTTTTCATTTATTTTTTTCCAGATTCTGTGAAGAGAACATCTCATATTGTCCAAATCATCAGGTCAACCAGTGCCAAAGTAGTAATATTTTCAAAGCGCACTGTCCTTTTGAGCTCCTTAACATCTTCTGAAAAGTCAGGATCTTCAAGCCACAAGTAGGACACTATTAGAAATTACTGCCAGCTTTTGGAAAACTGCCTTAAGCCATGGGTCTTGACTTTTCTGTTTGAAAACCCCTTTCTGTTTTGTCGGTTCTCCTCTTGTTGTAAAGGTGAATGTTCAGCAAAAAGTGTCTATTTTGCATGTGCAGAGTACCTTCAAAGCAACTGTTGCATGCAATAACTTGTATCTTACATGTGCAAACTCAATCCTGTTGAAGAGAAGAATGTAAGGAAGGTAAATCAGGTCAGAATCATGCTGACAAAACGGTAACACTCAGAAAGCACTTGTAAGGTTGTACAAAATGTCCAAACCTTGAAACTGAATTTTGAATACTTGCCCTTTAAATTCTATTATAGGTTTAAGGCAAACCTTAGGACTTCTTAACATTCAGTTTTGACAAGTGAATAAATTACTAGGAGAATATAACTCATTGGCTTAACATAAAGGAAGAATAGGATAGTATGCAACAATTGTAAATGACACATTACAGACATCACTGTGTCATTAAGGACGATATTGTCCTGGGGTGTAAGATTATTTATTTATTTTTACCTAGTATAAAGTCAAGTACTACTTCACCACTTAAAAAAAATACATAATAATGATTTTATTAGAACTAAATACTAATAATAATGCACAGCAGTGGCAATGGTAGTGAATATACCATATGCCCACATGATGTATATGGTGCATATGGAAAAGAAGCAAAGAGTTACATTACATTTTAAATCTAAACTGTTGCCAGAGCCTCTGCCTTGTCTAAAGGTCTACTTGTCAGTTGAAGGATTTTTCCTGTTTCAAAATTCTAGGGTCCTGTTATTTTTAAAGAGCATATTGCAACCCAATGGAAAACTGTGTGCTTTATTACTTGCCAAGGTTTACATGTCCCTACCCTGGGATCTCTCTCTCTTTTTATTTATTTTTTTCTCCTAGATTCACAGTTACTGGTTGCCCTTTCAAGATACACTCAGTTGTAACTATTTGTAGTACACTGATGAACCATTTGATGATGCTACTTACCAAACTGAAATAACTTCATAAATTAGAGTTTGTAAACCATCCACTGTTGTATTTTATTCTCCCTGGCACATAATGCACCATAATATTTAATCTGGATACCATAAACCACAAATGCTCAGATGTTCCTCATCACCTGGATGATGAAATACTTACTCAAAGTTTTGTAGATTAAACTGTGAGAGTTGCAATCTTCCAAAGAGCTTTGGGGCAATCCATGGATGTGATCAGCTGGTGTATTCCACAGAGCAATGCTCTCTCTGCAGGTGGGCAGCTCAGGGGAGGTTGTGTAGCGACTGCAGTAGCTCAAACACCCATTGCCATGACAGAGAGGGTCTTGTGTTACTTTCACGTGCAGAATTAGTCTGGGGCTATATTTGCAGTGCCCAAATAGCTTCTACTAAGAGAGATTTTGGAGGCTATGAAAAATTTCCCTTTAGTAAGGGTGTTTATTGTTAAAGTAAAATAAACAGATGCTCTGAATCTTTAAATAGCTCCTTCTTTTTTATATTTGTTTATGGAATTGTAATAAATATTTGGGGTTCTGGATTTCTTTTTTCCCACCATTTTCCCTTGACATTGCCCATCATATAACTGACTATATGTGGACACTTACCAAGAAACCAAACAAAGAACTATAAATCTCTCTAGTTCTTGGTAATCTCATGCATTCCTGGCTCCCAGCTGATCTATCAAGAGGTCATTTGGTTGAAAGCCAACTTGCCAGACCTCCCTCCCTTGTCACTGTTTTAATTTCCTCTTTTGCTTGCTTTATTCTCAGTACTGGTACATTTTTAAAAATAGCATTTGCATCTTTACAAGGAATTGCATTTTAAATAAGACATTCTTGGGCAGCAACAAAAAAGACCCTCTGTCTCTGAGGATGTGTCTTGACAACTTGTTTTTAGTGTTTGGGAACACATACCACTTTGTTCAGTTCTTCTACACAAGCAGATAGTTTCAGACAACTATTTAATAGTATCCCAGGGAAAAAAGAAAAAAAAAAAAAGGCAAAGGGAACACAAATTATTGGCTACTTGTCCCAAGTCTTGATATTTACTGTAGACAGCAGTCTTCTCCCTGTCTGATCACAGAGGTATTTTAAACATAAATGCAATATTTCTCTTGCAGACTTACTTGTCTATAGTCTGACTCAGGGGGAATCAGACACAAGATGGGGGGCAGCACTCTTCCAACACTGTAAAGGACAGACTTCTTGCCTGGCCAGTTTTCTTTTAGCTTTTCTGAGTGAGAAGCACATCTTGGCCTTGATTGCTCTAACAGCCCAGTTTTGGCTCTCAAGTCTTTGGTCTCGTTCCCAAGCTGGCTGTTGACAGGCTATGGAGTATTACATACTGGTTTTAATCTTCAGGAAACATAAAGCATACATAGCTGGCTCCAAATCACCAGCTCTCCCATACCACAGAAGAGGAAAGACCAGGTTTCAGTGATGGGCTAGAGCAGGGAGGGGTGGGAGCAGGGGGATGTTGAACAGCATTGCATTTAACCCCAGCCACTGCCATTCTCCCACTGAGACTGACACTTCCAAAATTACTTGACCAATGTCTCAGCTATTTGAAGCTAGGCCAGAAGCTGTTTGGTCTCTACGAATACCTGAGTAGATATAAAAAAGGCAGCATAACTTGTCTGTTTCTTTGCACAACCATAAATATTTCCACTTATATGAAGTTGGTGCATTCAATCCAATGTCATGTTTCGTATGTACCTGAGATTCATCAGGAAGTCAAAAAAGCCCTTCAGGCAAAAAAAGGCAAAACTTTTTTCTTTTTTTTTTTTTTTTCATATGATGTCACCTCTCTCTCCTCTTCAGGCTTTTGTTGCTATTGTCATTCTTTGTGGTGAAAGAAAAAAGCACAAAGAATACACTGGATTTTCTGTTTGTCTGAAAATGGCAATGCTCTGCTTTGCTCACATTCAGCCCCAAATTTGGGTGGTGTGAGTTGAGCCTATCCCACATTCAGACCCATTTCTGGAATACGTCCATCTCCAGTCAACATTTCCCGTGCCCAGGGTCTATAACACCACCAACCTAGGGAAGACCACTGTCTTCTCATTTGACAAGTCCACAAAACAGGAACTGTTTAGGAAGTTAGGAAATACCCTGTAGCTATGGCAAATTTGGACAGAATAAATGCCTGTGAGCACTTGCATCATCACAATACGCTCTGCAATATAACCCAACAACTGGCCCAGCCTTGCTGTGATTAGAACAGAGTAATCATGGCCTCCCCAAAATCCATGCCAGCTCTCCTTCAGCAGTTCAACACATGAGGAGAAATTTCCTGGATTGATTTAAATCTCACTGTCATTTAATAGCTATGTGAGGAGGTATGAAGGGGTACCCATGGTTTTTAGGGCAGTCCTGGAAGAAGGAGCAGGGAGGGAAGAGGCAGAGAGCTGTCAGATTAGCTACATAAAGGACAGAATTTCCTAGCTGAAGCCAGTAAAAAAAAACTTTCAGATTTTTACCCTCCTGCCTTTATATTATGGTATTATTGCTCCTTATAGTTTAATAAGTTTCCACACTGTTGTGACACCTGACAGCAGCACCTGTGTTGGTGGATGAAGCAAAATGTGAACAATGCGTTGTTGACTGTAACAAATACCTGTCAATTCCAGATTGACAATTTCTACTTAAGCTAATTTACAAAAGGAAAGGTAAAACACCCTCTCCCAGGGTATTATGAAAAGAAATAACGAAACATTTGATATATGCTTTTACAATTAGAACAAAACCTAAAGCTTTAGCTTAACAGTATAAAAGAAAATAATAGAATGAAAAAAATTAGTATGTGACCTGATTGACAGTTGCTACAGAAAAAAAAAAAAATGTTATACATCCGTGTATATATTCTTATCTGTAAAACAAATGTATTCATCTGGAAACTGGGTGAAACTCTTCCTTTTTCTCTTCCAGACTGACCTGGATGTGCCACAAGCAACCTAAAAGCTGTGGTTTACAGGTGATAACAGTGACCTTGGACTTTAGGACCAACCCGCTGCTGATTCACCAGTTCAGTGAACACATGGCCATGTGTTTTTTGTCAGTGGAGCTGGTGTGTTTATAACATTCAGCTGAGCAGAGTGTGAACTCTCCTAGAAAGCACCGACTGTGCTTGGAAAAGGGAGATCTTTACTGGTCCTCTTCTTCTCTTCTCCCCTTTTAGGTACTCAATAGTGGCATTTAACTTTCTCACTACGCTGACCAATTTCAACCGAACCCAAAAGGGGTGTAAATGTTGTGGGAAAAAAAATCTTTGCCTACCTTCCTACAAATCCTCTGTAGCAGTAGGGACACTGGCATGCAGAAAGGTGACCTGGAAGGGTCAATGAGACCTCTTCCCTGCTGCCATATATACACCACATTACTGCCACGTTACCCAGGACAGCCCCAGACCCTGCAGGAGTGTGCTATGCCTAATGGGCCTGTGAGCCAGAGGCTGTGTTCATGGGATGCAGGCAGACAGACGGCAGGTTTCAAGAATGCATTCTCTTAAACACATTGCTTCTCTATTTTCCACCTTCAGCAACTGAGAAAATGGGACTTCATTAATGTTATTCCAGACAAAGAGCGGCAGAGGAATGTAACTTTAAAAAAGCCTATATTTTTTAAATTGAGAGAGACCAATTACAAAAGCTATAAACACTTTAATCATTTCTCTGAACATGTGGAAATACATACATTGTGAACCTTTTTCATAGGAAATGCTAAAATCCTTTCCTTAATGGCACATTTTCTTAATGGCTTTACAGTTTCTCAGTTCATTTCAAAGGGCTGTTATTTGTTATGTGGACATAAGTTTAGATTATGGTCTAGAATGCTGAGAGATGTTTGAAAGAATTATCTGGTGGATGGTGGCAGCTACTTTTGCGTTGCCTTCTGTTCTTGCTTTGAAATATGGGGGGGAGAGAGGGAGGATACGAGGGGTCTGGAATGCCTGTGCGCTAAATATTTGCCATAAAAATGTGGGGTGAAATCCCGTTCCCAGTCAAATGAGGAACGTATTTCACATTTCTCCAACTGCCAGATTTTATCCAGGTATTTTACTTTATTAAGTACTAAAGTAAAAATAAAGTTTATAAAACGGGATGTCTTTATTCTTTGCAATGAGATATTTTTACCTTATGCTCTGATTCTTTGATCTTTAGGGGCATAACGATAGTATGTGCAAGATGGAAGGAGTAAAAAAAAAAAAAAAAAAGAACAAAAATGTGTTGTATAAAAAGAAGTTATGACAGAGGATTTGCAGATGATGAAGTCAGAAATTAGAAAACTGATAATTTCTGGAAACAGAATGTTCTTTGTAAAAGATGAAATGTGGGCTACATGAGTGTCCTAGAGTGATGCGGGGATCTTGGATGAAATCCCAGCCCTGTTGAACTTGATTGGAATTTTTTCTTTCGCTGAAACAAAATCAAGTTTTCACTTGCCCCTTTCTTTAAAGACATGTGGAGACACAGTGGAATTCCTTTAGAAGCAAGTCTCATCCAGCTTAGGCATTTGCACTGCCTTCTGTCCTGCATCATTTTTCTATGTCTTGCAGAGCTCTAAGCTTGAGCACTAGATACTTACCAAAAGCCTCATTTACACAAATTGCATCAAATAACTGTTGACACACCTCTACTGTTGGTAAGCAGGAACTGTTCCACTGACTCTGAGAACAATTATCCAGACTTGGGAAAACCCAAATGAAGTTTTCAGAGTTCCTGCAAATCACCTCTTGTTACAGCCCTCTTGTCTCATTTCAAGACTTGCTGGAAACAGAAGATTTCAGTGGTCTTCTGAAAGGAGACAAGTACAAAATAAATAATAATAATAATTAAAAGAAATGCGTACTTTATTGGAAGGTAAATGGTTAAGCCAGCTTTGCTGACTGCATTTGACATTACTTCAAAGCAAATAGAGATTTCTAACATTATGCCACACAGTGTGTATATGAGGCAAGAGCTTCCTCAGGACCTAAAGTGGGTGCTTTTTCCTCAAGCCCTTTACTTCCTCAGGGCACATTTCACCACCCTGTGCTGTTTTCTATTCCATTTTAAGGAGGGGGGGTGCAGTTGCCTGTGAATCCTAAATATTTGGAGTCCTCAGCACTTTAAACATAAGCTCTAGGAGGTTGCTCCACATGCTCTGCTACAGATATTTTCCTTGTGCATGTTGACTGAAAGGGTCATTGCTCTGTTCTGTTCCATCACAAATCCAGATATTACACTAACACATCTTCTGAAATGGCAAGGCAAATTTGACATGACTTGTGGGATTCCTCCTGTGAGGAGTCACCACTTAGTCCAAACCACAGAGAGTGGAGTTCAGCTGACATGGACACAAATCAGTTAAAAGCTTTTTTTTTCCTACTCTGGCTGATTTCACAAACAAGGAAGACATTTTTGCTGAAACTACTGAGCCTTTACCTTTCTTTTTGTTCCCACCACTACCACCACACACACAGGTTGTTCATCTATAATTTGGTAGAGGGACATAGACCCCCTCCATACTATGCAGTAATGTAAAAGACTATAGCCCGTTTCATTATTATTATTATTATTATTATTATTATTATTATTATTATTATTATTATTATTATATTATCACATTATCTATTCTGCTTGCAGACTGCTGTCCTTGCAGTACTTATTCTAAGCAGAGGTAGATGCAAATCACCTTTACATTTGCACCATGGACTGTCACTTGTCACATGCAGGCATTCCACATGCCCAGTCAGCTCAATTACATTGTTGACATGGCAAACATTACCCAAAAGTTTTAGGATAATTTGTATAATTTGTGCAATTAATCTGCAGTTTGCACATTGCACAGAATTGTTGGAATGTTCTCACTTATTGGGGGAGAGCAGATAAATACACCGAATGTCAGCCTCTAAAGAACATATTCAAACAGTGATGTCGTTCTGTGTCTGTGGGGGAGAAGACTGAGCCTGGCAGCCAGATGTCTACCATGCTTATTCTCAGAAAAGGCATGCGTGTGTGTGCGTGTGTATGCGTGTGCATGTGTATGTGTAAAAGAAAGACGGTCCTGGAAAGGAAGATCTCTTTCTGTCTTTTATCAGTAAAATTTAGTGATGAGATTCTTAGTCACAATGAATAGAACCCACTTAGAATATATTGAACTTTCCTTCCTTATCCAGCACAAATTATTTCTGTTTTAGTCCCTGGCCTTGCAGTAGGTCATTTTGTTAAAGTTTCAGTCCAATGACTAGTCTGAGTTCTTTGCAACAAACTGGGAGGTCTGCAATAATTCATGTTGTGGTTCTTCCCTGGATTCCGTGTTTCAACTATAGGTTGTACAACTTAAACACTATAACTACTGCAACCTGAGCTACTTCAAAATAACATATAAATAGTGCCTGGAAAAGCTTCCTCCTAGGCATTCAGATAGCCTGGGACTTTCTGAGGAGAGCTGTGGCTGCAGCAGCGTGCATGTGGCTCATGGAAATGTTGCTGCACTGATGGGTGTCACAAGGAGAGAGCAGGGGCTCTGCAGAACATGTGGGAAGATCCTTGTGCCTTCCTCCTCTGGGAAAGCAAGGGTGGACAAACTGTCTGAATGAAAGCTTAGGGAGGGAAAGATGTAAGGAGCTCCATGCAAACCAGAAATATGCACAGCTCACACAGTAAGAGTGAAGCAGTAATTGTACTCTCAGGAGGACCTTTAGCTTTGGGACTTGACTGGGCTTTTAAAAATGCTATGCACAGACCCTTGGTATACAAGAGAACACAAAAACACTCATGTCCAAGAGATTTAAACAGCCATAAATAAGATCAGATAGCTTTATTATTTTCATTAACCAGTGTCAGATTTTAATGCCAGCTGAGGCACATGCAAAGGAAGGATTGGCCTTCTTAAGATATAACACCTGTATGATTAGCCTTTCCACCCACCCTGGCTCACAACCATGTACTGACATGACCATCGTTACAGTACCACCCAGGCACCACAAAATCTGTGGTTTAGTTCTTCTTCCTAATTTCTGCAAGAGTCACTGAAATGCTATTTTGCTCATTTCACAAATAAGGAGAAAAAAAAAAAAAAAAGAGAGAGAGAGAGATAAACTAAGCAGCCAGAATCACCCTGGAACTACACCCAGGATGAAAAAAGGTGCTAAAGTCCCACCTAACAAACCAGATGAGCCTTTTTCTCCTCAATATTTGTATGTGATTTCCTAATATTCCCAGAAGGGCAGATGCTACAACAGCCTTCTCTCCCATCAGTCTGTGAGCATGCTGGGAGGCCCTTCCACTTTGTGGGTTTCAGGTCACATTTAGCCTAAATCCATCTCTTTGCAACCAAATGGAGACAAACCTGTCTGTTTTTGGGAATGCACTGGGAGGTGAGGGACACTGAATGTGGAGAGAAGAACAAAAGAACATCTGCCGATGCTCACCCCAGGGCAGGAGAACAAAGATCACCCTTTTTCAAAGGTGATCATACTGTCCAGGAGCATAAAACAAAATAAAAGACCAACTGTGATTGATATGTAGATCCTACCTCTGCATAGACCCCTAACAACAGAGAAAATGTGTGTTTATATTTCTGTATAGCCCTTTTTATATTGCTCCTTCCTTCCCTCAGCACTTGTCTTTGGATTTCAGCTTGCTTAGCAATCTTTTTCATTATTGTATTCCCTACACTTTGGATTCTGGTTTATGTTCAAGTTCTTGTTTTACTAGAAATGCTACATCCTGGTGGAATTAAAATCCAAATTGGATTTAGGAAAGTGCCTAATTTGGGTCTAGTGTCCCAGATGTTGGTTAGGTGCTGTGAACACTGTAAAATCTAATAACATTTCTCACCTAAAAAAAAAAAAAAAGCCATTAATATATTGCTAGGAATGAGACGTGCTGAGAGCCAATGGAAGCCAAAAGAAATCTGAGTAAAGGTTGCCAAAACGCTTTTTCTCTCCTCAATTCCCACCTTCTCCCTGGGCTTTGGGTATTGCAGCACATGTGAAAGGTCCCTATGACACTCGGAAATGCTATACAGTTGTGATTTCCTAGAACAAAACAAATAGTCTTACCTCCCCTAATATTTAATCCAGATTTGTAGTTTTCCAGTGTACTGCTGTAAAATCACCCAGTTCTGTGGGGTCCTTCAGCAGTGCTGCTGCGCCAAGCCTCAAGGTGGCTGAGTTGAAGGTTATGTTTCAATTTGGCAGTGTAGCACCATTTCCATAGACAAATTAACATTGTTTCATTTCATTTTGACACCATAATGTCTTTTCCATAGACCCGCACTGACTCCATCATGAAATCATTGTATCCCAATCAAGTGAATGGGAAATTAGCACCGTGACACAAAACACACCAAGAAAGTAGCCACAGCCTAGTTTATTTGTCAAACTGAAATACCTTGGCCACATTCAAAAACATTTTCTGAAGCACTGAAAGAGACAAGTACAGGAATCAACACTAACAAAATGTGCCCTGTATAATACCCTGCTCTGATTTGAGATTTAGGAAACTGTCCAGAAACGAATGCCACCCACTGCAGGCTTTGCAGCGCAGGGCTCTTCCCCTTCCTCTGTGCCCACCTCCTTTCCAGCAGTGTGCACCTCCCTCAGCATGTCCCTGGTAGTGGGTCCTACCTCTGTGTCCCCGACAGCTGGGTGCACTCAGCATGAGGACACTGGGAGGATGTTGCTGGTGTTATTTTGATCAGAGCAAACAGGGAATTGCCTTGGGGTTTCCAGTGCTTGAGCTTGAGATCCTCAGTAAAAGTGCTACTGTGAGAGCTGAGTTGGAAACCACAAAAATCTGTTTATAGAAGAAATGTCCTGTTTACTTTGACACAGAACAAGCAGAAAAAAACAGTAGCCCAGATCACTGATTCTTTAAACTTTTTTTCCTCTCAGACCTCATTTGAAGAACAGCAAAGACATTTGTGTACCAGCTTAAGCATGTTAAAGGGGTCACGTATACCATATTCATTCATGCCAGTGATATATTTAATACTAGAATACCAATGTACATACCAATTTTCATTTCTCTTCCTCCCATCCACACACATATACTAACATTCAAAGAAATCAAAATTGCACAGCCAGCACTCAAAATATGCAAACATACTGTTTTGCCTCTCTCACATGTACAACAAATACTGCTCCATTCCTACCACTGCTCACCTTTTTCTTTTGCACCAGTGGACCTCTTCCCACACCCAGCAGCTGCTCTCTCCCCATCACAGCCCCCAAACCCTCTCAGCCCTTCCCTGAACCCCAGAGCCTCCCTGCAGATGCTTCTCCCGCACATCCTGCTCCCGCATCCCACATCCCTCCTTCCCCTCCGGCACCCCCCTGCTCAGATTTTCAGGCACTGAGGGAACAAGGGGACAAGTCTTCTCATTCTTTGTCCCGTGGCTGAAGCATGCCTCCTCAGCAGGAGTTAGAACCACAGGCATGTTACTATACCTTGTGGTAGCGACAAGCAACCTAAGGAAGGTCCTGTTCTGCTAGGGGTAGGACACAGAGTGCTGCCAAACTTCATTGCTTCTCTGCTAAACATGTGTGAGAATAAGACTTTTATAGAGGATTACAACCCAATGAAACATGGGCAGATTTTCACATGGGATTTAAGCTCTAAGAGTATCACCCTCCCACTTTATCTGAATCTGAACCTTTTTTTCATGTTTCTTTTCTAAAAAATCAAATCTGAGACAAAAAAAAAATGTTTTAGAATTCAGTCCACAACATGAAAGTATAATAACTGAAAAGACATCATACTAATGGTGACGTATTCAACAGCCTTAGCTGTAGCCTCATAACTGACCCACAATGGCAAGAGCCTTGCAGATCGTGTTTCAACACAGTAACAATATACACATCCATGGACATGTCTCACCTACAACTCAGAAGATTATCCCAGTTGGTAATGGGATCAGGAACTCTACAAGTCCCACTGGAAGAAAAGTGTCTTCAGGGCACTACAAATATATGGGCTAAAACCAAAAAGGGCTGAGGACAACATAAGAATTAGAGTCAAGAAAGTAAAGCCAGTTTGAGTACAGAGAGAGCAGCTGGGCTTAAACACAGACAATATGTTTTACATGTGTTCATGTGTCTAAGACTAGAACATAAAACAAAGATAAACATTTCAAACTAGTGCAAGCACATCCAGATTCTCCTTCTGGGACTAGGCCCTATACCTCAAGAAAGCCCGTGTCCTCCATCCTGTGTCCCCCAGCCTGCAGGTATTTTTTCTAGGGAAAGAGATGTCAGAGTTTGTGATATGGACTCAGTTGAGTTTCAAGCAGAGCCTCAAAG